>NC_092258.1:10523186-10610686 GCF_036320965.1 Panulirus ornatus
TCCGTGTCCTCGCCCAATTTTGTGTTGCATATGCATTTTCATGGGCAATAGGAGGAGGACCTGGAGGGGAATGTCTGCGCTTGGAGAGGGTTGTCTTGTGTTGCCTCCTGCAGTTGTTCTTGTGTTGTGAGTGGGTTGGCAAGGCGTCCGACTCTCTCACAGGGGTGTTGTGAAGTCCGGAGACACGGGAGTGGGTGGAGGTGGTGTTGTGAGGAAGGACACCTGGGGGGTTGTTGTGAGGACACAGGACACTGGAGGTGTTGTGAGATCCCATGACACAGGGAGGGAAGGGTGGGTGTCGTGAGGACCCAAGACGGGGGTCGTGAGACCCCATTACAACAGGGGGATGGGATGGGGGTGTCGTGAGGACCCAGGGTGTGGCGTGAGGACCCAGGATACAGGGTGTGGCATGGGGACCCAGGATACAGGGTGTGTGTGAGGACTCAGGACACAGGGTGTGGCGTGAGGACCCAGGATACAGGGTGTGTCGTGAGGACCCAGGATACAGGGTGTGGCATGGGGACCCAGGATACAGGGTGTGTGTGAGGACCTAGGATACAGGGTGTGTAGTGAGGACCCATGGTACAGGGTGTGCCCTGAGGACCCAGGATACAGGGTGTGTAGTGAGGACCCATGGTACAGGGTGTGTCGTGAGGACCCAGGATACAGGGTGTGTCCTGAGGACCCAGGACACAGGGTGTGTGTGAGGACCCAGGACACATGGTGTGTCCTGAGGACCCAGGACACAGGGGGTGTCATGAAGACCCAGGATACAGGGTGTGTCGTGAGGACCCAGGATACAGGGTGTGTCGTGGGGACACAGAATACAGGGTGTGTCGTGAGGACCCATGGTACAGGGTGTGTCGTGAGGACCCAGGACCCAGCGGCCGTCGATGTAAACATTACGCGCCGGCCAGGGCTGCTCGCTCGCCCGGCACCTGAACTGGGTGGGACCTCTGTTGATAAACAGTATGTGTCAGGTACACCAGGTGCAGCCTAGAAGAGGTGCCAGGTACACTCTGTCTAGCCTACAACAGGTGCTAAGTATTCTGACGCGTTTCCATACATGGGTGTATTGACGTGAATGTGTGTGTGTGTGTGGGGTGTGTGTGTGTATAGCCAATCACTTTACGGAATGGGAGGGAGTTCGACACTCGTGGGGGCCCCATCCCTCGAACTCTTATCATACGTCTTTAAAAGAATTTTGGATGCTGTCAGCACGTACAGTTTTAACAGTTGGTTTATACCATTCCTCCACATCTCTGACACTACAATAAGAATACTTCTTTTACGTCTGTTCCAACATTTTTCTTGCTTAGTCTCTTCGTTATTACCTCTTGTTGCTCTGTACTAACATCTCTCGAAGAAATGTTCCCTGTACACGTCATATAACTGGTTCAGAGACTTATGTGCTGTGATCAAGTCTCCCCTTACTTTTCTGTTTTCTATGGGAGGCGTATTTATGGCCTCTAGCCTATTACTGTCACTCAGCTTTCTTAACTTAGGAACGAACTTTGTCGCTCTACTCTGGATATATCTTATTAGTTCTTGGTGCTTTTTATTATCTTGACCTCCGGTGACCAGACTTTGGAAACATGATCCACATGGGGTCTTGTATAAGTTCTGAATAGTTTATTAAGCATTTTCTTATTCACTCAAGAAGCAATTCTAGCAATGGCCAGCATATGGCATGTCTCATTTGCTATTCCCCTGATGTGATGATAATCCGACGACATACTAGGTATGCTATAAGCCCCCAAGTCCCCCTCCTCACACACAGATACCTATAGCGTACTTCCTGCTAGATTATATTCATGATGAGGCTCTTTCTTTCCCCCTTGTTCCCCATTTCCATCACTTTACATTGACTTAGGTTGAATTTTCCATGTAGTAATGCTCAGGTTTCCCATGCGTTTTAGTCTGTAGCAGAGTATATTGTCCTCCTTATCATTTTACTCGAGTCTGTGAGTCACCTCGTCCCTCTGACTCGGTGTTTCCTAATTCCCTTGCTCCACGTCTGGTCCCGCTGCTCTGGGTCCTTCACCCTCAACTTAGGCATGATTACCTCACTTCTGCCTTCCTTATCCTTCCATATTCCCTGCTCCCTGAGTGATCTGTGTTTGACTTCCTCACTCAACTAATCTCTTCCAGATGAGCCTTGCTCTATGTGACTTGCCTCCATAGCTGATGTTAACGTCATGGCCCTTTGCAGTGACCATAACCCCCCGAAATTTCACAAGCGCATTTTTTTACTTATTTCATAATCTTTGTCTTAATCCTTCAGCTTTCGTTTTGATCACTTGGTATCGTAATGCCATAACCTCCCTTCGCATTTTCATCACTGAGATTGCAAAGATTTCGTCCCTTATCCCTCTTCTGCCCATCTTTCCAGTGTTTAGAAATTATTCAAACGGACTCATTAGCTTAGGTTCGCCACACCACTTCAACCTCTCTGTCTTCCATCCGTGTTGATATCATGCCTGGCATTTTGATCTACGTGGCTCTTGGAATTCCTCCGTTTTCTCAGCATTGTTTTACAGGGAAGTGTTGATCTAATTCTAGATAGACACAGTAGACCCTTACTGATTACACACACACAGAATCCTACGAAGTTTCACAGCCAGGGTCTTGTGATGGCTCGGATTCAAAAACTAACATTCTTTTCGAGTGAAAATACCAGTTGGGTCAGCTGAAACCAGCTCAGTTTACCAGTTGGTGATATATATATATATATATATATATATATATATATATATATATATATATATATATATATATATATATATATATATATATATATATATATATATATATATATATATAATTCTTTTATTTCTTGATAATACAGTGATGAAGTCCTTACTATTCGAATGTCTTCCAGGAACTCACTTTCTTTACTTCTCCTACTCATTACATGATGTTTTTGTTAAGATTGCGTATACCTAATGGTGTGGCGGTTAGCGTTGCTGACTTGGAATCACGTACGGGCTCGTCCACGATCGAATCTTGGGCTAGGCAGTTGTCCCACAGGCAACCCTAATGTTCATTCTACCCTCGGGGCAACTCAGTAAATGTGTACCTGCTTTGGGCCAGAATGTATGATCGTGTGTATGTGTATGTGTGTGTGTGTGTGTGTGTGTGTGTGGTGTGTGTGTGTGTGTGTGTGTGTGTGTGTGTGTGTGTGTGTGTGTGTGTGTGTGTAACTTTAAAACTGACCAGTGTTGGAGGTGAGATGATGATGACATCACGCCAGGTTGAGATGGAACTTTAATCCAAACAGAACGTCGTAATAGCCTTCATCAGTGGACTAACATGCATGCGAGGATCATCATTCTTCAATGTCGTATGAGCCACTCTCTCTCTCCTGATTAGCCAGGCTACTTACCTCAGTGAGAGGAAGATCTAGGTCCTCCTCGTCTTAGCTACCTCGGTGAGGGGAAGATCTAGGTCCTCCTCGTCCTAGCAACCTTGGTGAGAGGAAGTTCTAGGTCCTCCTCGTCCTAGCAACCTTGGTGAGAGGAAGATCTAGGTCCTCCTCGTCCTAGCAACCTTGGTGAGAGGAAGTTCTAGGTCCTCCTCGTCCTAGCAACCTTGGTGAGGGGAAGATCTAGGTCCTCCTCGTCCTAGCAACCTTGGTGAGAGGAAGTTCTAGGTCCTCCTCGTCCTAGCAACCTTGTTGAGAGGAAGATCTAGGTCCTCCTCGTCCTAGCAACCTTGTTGAGAGGAAGATCTAGGTCCTCCTCGTCCTAGCAACCTTGTTGAGAGGAAGATCTAGGTCCTCCTCGTCTTAGCTACCTTGTTGAGATGAAGATCTAGGTCCTCCTCGTCCTAGCAACCTTGGTGAGAGGAAGTTCTAGGTCCTCCTCGTCCTAGCTACCTTGGTGAAAGGAAGATCTAGGTCCTCCTCGTCCTAGCTACCTCGGTGAGGGGAAGATCTAGGTCCTCCTCGTCTTAGCAACCTTGGTGAGAGGAAGATCTAGGTCCTCCTCCTCTTAGCCGAGCAGTCCTGTAGCCCTCGTCATACAGCTACCCTTGGCCTCGCCTTTATCGTGCGTTCATATATGTTGCTGTATAAGACCTGAGCTTCGTCCCATCTCGGGAGATATGAACTCGCGTCGACTGGCAGGGCCATGGCGTTCGAAGTTCCGTGTGCTTGGACGACCATCCTGTGTTCAGTAAACTGACCAATTTCATCGTCGACCAGTTTCTCCATATATAGCCTCATTACACCCGTTTCGCGGCATTTTGTATACTACTCTATGCTCTTCCTGTTTTTCGTTAATTCACTGACCTTTCCAGACGCCGTTCGTGTCCGTCAGACTCTCATTCGTGAGCTGGGAACCACAACGATAAATGTGTTCGTCTTTTTTTCGATGTTTTTCGTTCTATACTCGGCCAATTTTGTCCCATGATAGTCATTGTCTGGGTTTTAATGCGTATCGGAACACCGCTTAGGTAGGCCAGTCAGAGGTGTGGGGTATCAAATGCACTAGTGATCCTGGGTGAGGGATGGTGTGTCACGTGCACCAGTGCTCCTGGGTGAGGGAGAGCGTGTCACGTACACCAGTGCTCCCAAGTGAGGGAAGGCGTGTCACGTACACCAGAGCTCCCAAGTGAGGGAGAGCGTGTCACGTGCACCAGTGATCCCAAGTGAGGGAGGGCGTGTCACGTACACCAGTGCTCCCAAGTGAGGGTGGGCGTGTCACGTGCACCAGTGCTCCTGGGTGAGGCAGGGAGAGTGTCATGCCCAACACCCAGGGCTGAGTCTCCTTGCCTTACCCTTCACCTCTCCTTTGATTCCTGTCAGAACCGGTGTCATCCATCATGGCTTATCAAAGGTTGTAGGTTGTATCCAACGCCCTGGTGGGTGTCGAGCCAGGCCAGTCGTCAGAGTACCCTGGGGGATAGTTTCCCCCCTCTGTCGTGGGGGCGGCGGTGCAAAGGGTGACATGCCGCGCCGCCTGAGGCTTTAGTCGTACTTCTGGACTAGCACTCGACGGACCGGTCTCAAGCGACGTGATCCACCTTGCTGGCGCAACTCGTCCCGCAGTATAGAACACCTTCTTAGAACGTCCCTCCGGTGTGCAGGGTGCTTGCTGGGGACGTCCTTCGAGTGTACGGAACCTGCTGGGGACGTCCGTCGAGTGTAGGGTATCTACTGATTGGGTAGGGTACTTGCTGGGGACGTCTTTTCAGTGTAGGGTATCGACTAGGGACGTACTTGTAGTGTAAGGTACCTGCTGGGGACGTCCTCTAGAGCAGGGTACCAAAGGGAGACGTCCTTCCGTGTAGAATTCCTGCTGGGGACGTCCTTCAGAGCAGGATACCTCCTGAGGATGTCTCTCCGGTGTAGAGAACCTGCTGGGGACGTCATTCAGTGTAGGGGAGCTCCTGGGGATGTCTCTCCAGTGTAGGGGATCTGCTGGGGACGTCCTTCAGGTGCAGGGTACCTGCTTGGGACATCCTTCCGTGCAGGGGACCCGGGAGCGGCCCTTTGTTCTGGATCCTGTGGCGTAGTGCTCAAGGCCGTCGTGTAAGGCTTCCAGTTGTCTAACAAAGTGACCAATTTACTCCTCAGGAATAAATTACCAGTGGTGGATGACCCCTGTCACGCGGACTGTGTGCCTGGAATAAATTCTTTGTCATTCGTCTAAGTGATCAGTGCATTGAATGGCCATAGCATTTAGCGTCTGAGGAAGAACAGGATGAATACAAACCTGGATTTAGAGGTCGAGTGAGGCCATCACGTCCGCAGTGATGACCTAAGTGTCGAAATTCAAACCTCTGAGACAGGTAAGGCGAGTGGGAAGGTGTGTCTGTGTGTGTGTGTGTGTGTGTGTGAGAGAGAGAGAGAGAGAGAGAGAGAGAGAGAGAGAGAGAGAGAGAGAGAGAGAGAGAGAGAGAGAGAGAGGGAGGGGGTAGCCAGGGGCATGAGGCCGCTCACACACATATGAAACCTCATACACACAGTCACCATGTGAACACCTCATCATGAGGCCTCACACTCACTGTGTCAACACCTCATCATGAGCCCTCACACTCACTGTGTGAACACCTCGCCATGAGGCCTCACACTCACTGTGTGAACACCTCGCTGAGAGGCCTCACCCTCACTGTGTCAACACCTCATCATGAGCCAGCCCCTCACACTCACCCTTCCTCAGCACATTCGTCTGGTATCATTATATAACGACAACAATTTATCTCACGCCTCAACACTGCCAGAGCCAGGCTGGTTCCTGTGATAAATTGTTTACAGTTGTTGCACAGCTGTTCTGTAGCCTAGACCACCACCTGGCCAACAGGTGCACTTGAGATAAAACAGAATACCAGATTTATCATAGCCTTTCGCAGATTAGATAAAAAAGAACGATCCAGGCTTTACCCTAAAGTGAGATAAATGAGTGAATGTATATTATGATACGGAAGATACTTGTGAATATATATATATATATATATATATATATATATATATATATATATATATATATATATATATATATATATATATATATATATATGCTGCGTACCTCGAGGAAAATGAAACACGAGAAGTTCCAAGTGCACTTTCGTGTATTTACATTGTCAGGGGAGATACAAGAATGAGATAGAATGAGTCAGTATATATGTGAACGAATGTGGCCTTTTTTGTCTGTTTTCCAGGCGCTGCCTCGCTGAAGCTGGGGGTAGCGATGCTGTTTCTAGTGGGGCGGGGTGGCGACAGGAATGGATGAAGGCAAACAAATATGAATATGTCACATGTGTATATATGTGTGTGTCTGTGTATGTGTATTCATATGTATGTATGTCTATGCATGTGTATTCGTATGTATGTATTTGTGCATATGTTGATATGTATATGTATGTATATGTGCTTATATGGGCATTTATGTATATATATGTGCATATGATTGGATGGGCCATTCTTCGTCTGTTTCCTGGCGCTATCTCGCTGACGCGGGAAACAGCAATTAAATATAATGATGATAATCATATATATATATATATATATATATATATATACATAAGAGAGGGGGGAGCTAAGACGCCGTTGGTACACAAGTGTTGATGGACTGCGGTTTTCGGGTCTGGCATTGTGTCTCATAGAATTTATCATTTACTGATCACCTCGAGAAAGAAATAGAAAAAGGATATCGTTTACAAATTTTGCCTACGACAAAGTTATCCGGTTTATAAAAAGCCTTCGTCAATATTCGTGTTACAATTTTTTGTGTGTTTAATGAGAGAAGATTCATTGATACCTCTCTTAAACAAGGAGTTACATGTTATAACTGAATTACACTCTTCCAGTCAGTACAATAATCATGATTTCTATCATGATTGAACAAAACATTTGAATCCTGCCCTATTCTTATACAGTATTTACGATGCTTAGGTCTGACATGGAGATCCTTACTAGTCTGCCCAATACAGGACGTATTACAGCTTTTACAAGGTATTCTATAAACACAAACCGCAGGATCTTCTGGCAAGTTTTTCATCAAGGTATCTTTCATAGTATCGCTACTGCTGAAGGGTAAATTCGCCTATTCAGAGCTTTTATTGTGATTACATTCCTCCTCCCTTAGTCTATAAGGGATTATGGCCACCCCTTAGTCCATAAGGGATTATAGCCACCCCTTAATCTGTAAGGGGATATAGTCATCCTCTAGTACGTAAGGGATTATAGCAACCCCATAATCCATAAGGGAATACAGCCACGCCTTAGTCCATAAGGGATTATAGCCACCCCTTAATCTGTAAAGGGATATAGTCATCCTCTCGTACATAAGGGATTATAGCAACCCCATAGTCCATAAGGGAATATAGCCACTCTTTAGTCCATAAGGGGATTATAGCCACCCTATAGCCCATAAGGGAATTATAGCCACCCTATAGCCCATAAGACTATCTTCACTAAGACCTAAAGGATATTAATGAAGTTTGTGAGATTACTCTTATCCTTGAGCCTTACGAGGCCGAGTCGCTCTTCCTAACGTGTGGACACATAATGTGTCGCTGAGGACACCTCTCTAGTTCACGTTCCCTGTCAGCCCTTGATTTCAGACGCCTGAACACTTTACAGTGACGAAGATGATGATCACCGAGACTACTGGTCATGTGAGGGTGGTTCTGAACCAGGACTTTTTTGTCGAGGTGAACCGGGCTCCTCTCGAGGTGGACCAGGCTTCGCTTCCTCAACGTTCTTTGCCCTTGGGCATGGTGTACCCCTCAGTGGACTATCGTGAGATTCGGCTCGTTTCATTAACTTCCCTGGCTGGATCTGTGGCTCTGGTCGATCAAGATAGGTTTCGCCCAAAGTTAGTGCGCTAGCCCAGCCCAGGGTACATCTGAGCCAAGTTTCGAAGCTACTTAACGAACTCAAAGTCTCAGCAACGAAGCCTGCCATGTCTCGTTGGCTTCTAATCAAGCTGGCGGCGTGGACTCATGCGTTCGATCCTCACTTGAAAGTCTTTGGCGGAGGCACACCAGGTAACTATGAGTTGAAATCTAACTCATTATCTCTGCACAATCAGTCTAAAGTTTGATAAGGACTTGTGATTCGCTCCGCCAAGCCTGTTGACCAGGTTATTAAGCTTTCTGTCCCTGGTGTGAGTAACGAAGTTGACTGGGATATCAACGTAGGTCATTAACCTTTCTATCCATGGTGTGATTAACGAAGGTGACTGGGATATCAACGTAGATCATTAACCTTTCTATCCCTGGTGTGATTAACGAAGGTGACTGGGATATTAACGTAAATCATTAACTTTTCTATCCATGGTGTGAGTAACGACAATGACTGGGATATTAACATAGGTCATTAACCTTTCTACCCATGGTGTGAGTAACGAAGGTGACTGGGATATTAACGAAGGACATTAACCTTTCTATCCCTAGGGTGAGTAATGACAATGACTGGGATATTAACGATCCCCAGAGACTCCCTAAAAAGCAGGAATCATTGACAAATTTTGGTCATCACTAGTAGAGAAGTCATTAGCCTGTTCTTCAACAACCTCCAGTGCTACCAGAGACAAATATTGGGTGTGGTTCCACTCAAAAATTGTCCGTGTGTTTCCAAACCTCTTTGTACGTAAACCATCTTCTCTTTGACCTTGCTTTCTAACGCTGCCCTGTGGGTGAAATGAGTACACTACCTTCATCAAGCTTTCGTATGAACGTATAGCGAAGGACCTTCGTCCTCTCTGTATAGCACAGAGTATAGAAATCATACGAGCAGGGGTCGCAGTGCGTTGTGAGGTCATCGCTACAAAATTACGTCTAAGGTTAGTTCACAGGAACGATTTTCATGTCGTCTGGGTCCATGGTATGCTCCAAGGCACGCTAATTGTTTCCCCTTAGTGGTCCACTGGGAAATAAATGATTCAGTGCCAGTGGGGAAGAAGAAGAAGAGAAAAAAAAAAGGGGGGGGGTCGCAAAGCACTTAAGATTGAAAGTTGGGGGACAAAAATCGTACGCATAACCAGAAGTTAGAGTAGGAAGTGGATGGGGGTGTTCATCACACACCATGAACCGCCGTCGGGTGAGATGCCTTTCACCATACGTTCCCCGCTGCCCCTTCTGGACGCCATGACACAAAGGAAAGAAAATCAAGCGGGTTTTCGTAAAGGAAATGAACTCGTAAAATGAACTTCGCCGTTCGTTGTCACACACACACACACACACACACACACACACACACACACACACACACACACACACACACACACACACACACACTTAACAAACTCGAGGTAAATATGATCGTGGAGACTTCATGGATCTAGAGAATTCTTGTGGAAACAGAGACTGGGAAAGAGTGTACTGTAGCTGTAAAATAGATTCCTGTTATGGAGGAAGGTGGTTTTGTGAACATTTACAACGAAGTTGGAAATGTGGGTACCTTCAGCTTCAGATACTGTCGAAGGCTGGGGTGGAAAAAGAGGGAAAAGTAGATATCAGAGAGGAAAAGAGTTCAAGGGTGTGTAGATCAAGATATAAAAGACTGCACTGTATATAACCCATCATTCTGAAAGGGATGAGGGAGTAGGGGAATAAGTATAGGCAAGAGGAGAATGAAGAACGAGAGAATCTTTGAAGAGAAGACTGGGGACGAGGAAAGAGAGAGTCACTAATTTTTCAATATAGATTCAACAGGAGTTGATCGTCATAGGGAATCTAATCAAGATAAGGGGATCAGAGGGAACAAAGGATGATGTGAATATATGCGAGGAGATGGGTAACAGGTTCGAAGGAGTTTTCTCAGTGGAAGACACCAACATCTACGCATCCCGCCCACCACCAGTGCAAATAGGTGACTACAAATACGTAGGAGGTGGCACAGATGTCCGGTGGCCTCAAGCAGTAGCTGCTGGTGTTAGGTGGCCCCGGGCAACATGTGCTGGTGTAGTGTGGCCCCGGGCAACATATGCTGGTATTGTGTGGCCCCGGGCACATATACTGGTGCTGTGTGGCCTCAGGCAACATATGCTGGTGCTGTGGCCCCGGGCACATATACTGGTGTTGTGTGGCCCCGGTCAACATATGCTGGTGCTGTGTTGCTCCGGACATCATATGCTGGTGTTAGGTGGCCTCAGGCAACACATGCTGGTGTTGAGCGGCTCAAGGCTACAGCTGCTGGTGTTAGGCGGTCCTAGGCTACAGCTGCTGGTGTTGGACGGTCCTAGGCTGCAGCTGCTGGTGTTGGGCGGTCCAAGGCTACAGCTCCTGGCGTTGAGCGGTCCTAGGCTACAGCTGATGGTGTTGGGTGGTCCTAGGCTACAGCTGCTGGCGTTGGGCGGTCCTAGGCTACAGCTGCTGGTGTTGGGCGGTCCTGGGCTGCAGCTGCTGGTGTTGGGCGGTCCAAGGCTACAGCTGCTGGTGTTAGGTTGTCGTAGGCTACAGCTGCTGGTGTTGGGTGGCCCCGGGCAACAGATGTAAAGGCACCAGTGACAAGCAGGAAGGCGACACAGATCCGCCAGTACGGGGCAGCAGCTGGGACAGACGGCGCCAGTCGCTGCTGCTGCCGCTCCCCCAACCCCCTGGAGCCTCGTCTGGAATGTTGGTGTCGAGAAGACTCTCACTGCACCAGTGTAGTGCTGCTCTCACTGCACCAGTGTAGTGCTGCTCTCACTGCACCAGTGTAGTGCTGCTCTCACTGTACCAGTATAGTGCTGCTCTCACTGTACCAGTATAGTGCTGCTCTCACTGCACCAGTGTAGTGCTGCTCTCACTGCACCAGTGTAGTGCTGCTCTCACTGTGCCAGTGTAGTGCTGCTCTCACTGTACCAGTGTAGTGCTGCTCTCACTGCACCAGTGTAGTGCTGCTCTCACTGCACCAGTGTAGTGCTGCTCTCACTGCACCAGTGTAGTGCTGCTCTCACTGCACCAGTGTAGTGCTGTTCTCACTGTACCAGTGTAGTGCTGCTCTCACTGTACCAGTGTAGTGCTGCTCTCTCTGTACCAGTGTAGTGCTGCTCTCACTGCACCAGTGTAGTGCTGCTCTCACTGTACCAGTGTAGTGCTGCTCTCACTGCACCAGTGTAGTGCTGCTCTCACTGCATCAGTGTAGTGCTGCTCTCACTGCACCAGTGCAGTGCTGCTCTCACTGCACCAGTGTAGTGCTGCTCTCACTGTACCAGTGTAGTGCTGCTCTCACTGTACCAGTGTAGTGCTGCTCTCACTGTACCAGTGTAGTGCTGCTCTCACTGTACCAGTTTAGTGCTGCTCTCACTGTACCAGTGTAGTGCTGCTCTCACTGCACCAGTGTAGTGCTGCTCTCACTGCACCAGTGTAGTGCTGCTCTCACTGCACCAGTGTAGTGCTGCTCTCACTGCACCAGTGTAGTGCTGCTCTCACTGTACCAGTTTAGTGCTGCTCTCACTGCACCAGTGTAGTGCTGCTCTCACAGTGACAGTCAAAATTTCGGGACTCCTTCGATATTTGAAGTACTCACAAATTCAGTCTTAAGTGGACGTGGCTTACTTCCCTTCCCATGCAGCCCAATTTACCTTGATTTCTGCGTCTCTCTCTCTCTCTTCTCTCTCTCTCTCTCTCTCTCTCTCTCTCTCTCTCCTCTCTCTCTCTCTCTCTCTCTCTCTCTCTCTCTTCTCTCTCTCTCTCTCTCTCTCTCTCTCTCTCTCTCTCTCTCTCTCTCTCTCTCTCTCTCTCTCTCTCTCTCTCTCTCTCTCTCTCTCTCTCTCTCTCTCTCTCTCTCTCTCTCTCTCTCTCTCTCTCTCTCTCTCTCTCTCTCTCTCTCTCTCTCTCTCTCTCTCTCTCTCTCTCTCTCTCTCTCTCTCTCTCTCTCTCTCTCTCTCTCTCTCTCTCTCTCTCTCTCTCTCTCTCTCTCTCTCTCTCTCTCTCTCTCTCTCTCTCTCTCTCTCTCTCTCTCTCTCTCTCTCTCTCTCTCTCTCTCTCTCTCTCTCTCTCTCTCTCTCTCTCTCTCTCTCTCTCTCTCTCTCTCTCTCTCTCTCTCTCTCTCTCTCTCTCTCTCTCTCTCTCTCTCTCTCTCTCTCTCTCTCTCTCTCTCTCTCTCTCTCTCTCTCTCTCTCTCTCTCTCTCTCTCTCTCTCTCTCTCTCTCTCTCTCTCTCTCTCTCTCTCTCTCTCTCTCTCTCTCTCTCTCTCTCTCTCTCTCTCTCTCTCTCTCTCTCTCTCTCTCTCTCTCTCTCTCTCTCTCTCTCTCTCTCTCTCTCTCTCTCTCTCTCTCTCTCTCTCTCTCTCTCTCTCTCTCTCTCTCTCTCTCTCTCTCTCTCTCTCTCTCTCTCTCTCTCTCTCTCTCTCTCTCTCTCTCTCTCTCTCGACCACCATCTCTCCCACCTCAGGCATCATGCATTTCATTATACACCAATTTGCATTTTGTGGCGTCTGGACTTTTTCGGTCTGTTCTCATCCACTTCCCCCCGACCTCTTCCCTCTCCTTCACCAGTTCCCCACGACACACTGAGGCCTCCTCTCTCGTTCCCATGGAATAGATAATCTTGAAATCGAACGTTCGTATGGAGAACGAGTTACATGCCATAATGGGTGCTGGTCTACAGTTCTTCATGAACACCTTCGAGACCCACACCAAGAGTTGGGCTTCGAGTAGACCTCCTGTAGGAGTTATCCACTGGCCGTGGTTGGGGCTTCCTGACACCTTAGCTTGGTCTAGTAACCTGTGTTAGGCGAGTGCTAAGCGAGTGCCAGGCGAGTCTCAGGCAAGTGCTAAGCGAGTGTTAGGCGATTGCTAAGCGAGTGCCAGGGGAGTCTCAGGCAAGTACTGAGCGAGTGTGGGACGAGTGCTAAGCGAGTGCCAGACGAGAGCCAGGAGAGTGCCAAGTGATTGCTAGGAGAGTGGCAGACGAGAGCCAGGCGAAGGCTAGGCTCCTCACACGGGATTTAAGACCCCAAATGATCATCACTTCCAAGCCTGATGTTACCCTCCACGATCCCAGGCTGGGAGGGGCGCGAGGGGCGCCATCTGACATTTGTGCCACGGCAAGTGATTCACTGCCTTCGTGTGGCACTCTAGCTATGTGGCACCCTTGTTCTATGACACCTGTGCCAAGTGGCACCCCTTACTATGCAGCAAACTAGCTCTGTGGCACCCTCGCTCTGTAACACCCTCGCTATGTGGCACCCTCGCTCTGTAGCACCCTCGCTATGTGGCACCCTCGCTCTGTAGCACCCTCGCTATGTGGCACCCTCGCTCTGTAGCACCCTCGCTATGTGGCACCCTCGCTCTGTAGCACCCTCGCTATGTGGCACCCTCGCTCTGTAGCACCCTCGCTATGTGGCACCCTCGCTGCTCAACAGGTGACAGCGTCAACGAGAGAGGAGGAGGAGGCCAGGCCTGGGCCACAGCTCCTGCACTGCCTGAGTCACTCAGCGGTTAATAGATCTTGATGACTCCGTAGCAACCCTTCCGCAGGGGACGGGTGGGGTTATGTCCCGTCCCTCTGGGACGCGTGTGTCCCCCATCTGTGCCCTGCCTCACACACACACATACACACACACACACATACACACACACACACGTGTGCACCAAGACCAGTTCCGGCCAAGGATAGGGTTACCAGCGGACGTACCACTCACTGTACAGCGCCTTGACTTGGTTAGCGTCTCGCCCCACATACACACACACACACAATTCGACAGTCATGCCCCTCACCCTCTCTCTCCTCTCTCTCTCTCTGTCTCCCTCTCTGTCTCCCTCTCTGTCTCCCTCTCTCTCTCCCTCTCTCTCTCTCTCTCTCTCTCTCTCTCTCTCTCTCTCTCTCTCTCTCTCTCTCTCTCTCTCTCTCTCTCTCTCTCTCTCTCTCTCTCTCTCTCTCTCTCTCTCTCTCTCTCTCTCTCTCTCTCTCTCTCTCTCTCTCTCTCTCTCTCTCTCTCTCTCTCTCTCTCTCTCTCTCTCTCTCTCTCTCTCTCTCTCTCTCTCTCTCTCTCTCTCTCTCTCTCTCTCTCTCTCTCTCTCTCTCTCTCTCTCTCTCTCTCTCTCTCTCTCTCTCTCTCTCTCTCTCTCTCTCTCTCTCTCTCTCTCTCTCTCTCTCTCTCTCTCTCTCTCTCTCTCTCTCTCTCTCTCTCTCTCTCTCTCTCTCTCTCTCTCTCTCTCTCTCTCTCTCTCTCTCTCTCTCTCTCTCTCTCTCTCTCTCTCAAATCTTGATCAATATAGATCCGAGGTTGGTATGGTTTTGTTCGGACCTTAATGAACAAATTTGGATTGCAAATCTAACTGGGAAAAATATTTGTGGTTGTGGAACCCACGACAGAAAGGGGAAGGGCTATTGACGTCATGTGTGCCTGTAGTATTATGTGTGTGTGTGTGTGTGTGTGTGTGTGTGTGCAATAATAATGTCATTATTATTATCATTATTGTTATTATTATCATTATTATCATTATTATTGTTATTATTATTATTATTATTATTATTATTATTATTATTATTATTATTATTATTATTATCATTATTATCATTATTGTTATTATTATTATTATTGTTATTATTATTATTATTATTATTATTATTATTATTATTATTATTATTATTATTATTATCATAAACTATCTATTGGATCGACTAAAGCCTCTGCAGCCAAAGGCTAAAGATATACAGATAAAAATCCATACATCACAACAGTAGGGTTGTAAAGAGGGTCGTTAAACATACGATCTTCACACTTATAGTAAAGTGAAGGCAATTTACCGTTTACTGATACCTGGTAAGGCTCACAGTGTGTAGGATGGAGTTGCTGTTAACAGTGGCCAGTGAGAGCTCGTAGGGTCTCAACGCGGCTGTGGTGCATAACTGCAACTCGGGGAAGAAGGATCTCAAGCGGTATAGGAGGTGGCGTTAGCGAGGATGGCGTGCAAGTGGTCTTCACGAAGTTGGTTGGAGATTGGAAGACCAGTGGGTTGAGTGCCTCCTCATACATCAAGTCTGAGGGATCGAGGATGATTTTTGCATGCCATTTTCTGTACCTTTCCTCGTGGTTGCCTGGTTTCGTAGTGGACGTGGGAGCCACAGACGAACCTGGGTAGAACGAAGCCTGTGTCGATGTTCCTAAAGCCAGGTGAGGGCACCATAACAGATAATGGAATCTCCCAGCAGCAAAATAACACGAGAATATCTTGTGTCACTGTTCAAGCACCGTGTCTTTGGACTCAGCCTCTGGCCGGGTCTGAGGGTACATGACTTCGACGGACGAGGCTACACTGCAACACAGTTATGATCTACAGGAATGTTGTTATCGAGAGTGTAGAGTGGTTGGCATTATGGCATATGTCTCTAGCTCGGCTATATGATCACAGCCCCACACACTCTGTCTTAAGACCCAGTTGAATATCGACTGAGATACACTCAGCCATCTTACACCAAAAGGGCATTCGTTTAAGACTAAGACTAAATATGCACTCAGTAGAACTTGGTCTTGAGACACATTGAGTCAGGCAACGCCAGACACACGCATTAGGCTTTACCGTAAGACCCATATAGAAGATATCGAACCAAGGTACGCCAAACGTCAGAATGGTTGGACGTAGCAAGTGGAGTGCTCCAAGGATCATTCCTGGGACCACGTCTTTTTTTCTTTCTTTCTTTGATTACGTAAATGACACTAAAAATGGGGCATACTGGAAGATATTGAAACCCCAGTGACCCCCAGGTAAACATTTGATGGCCTTGAGGGTAAAATACGCACTTGTGCTCTTGAGTGCGAAACACACTCTTGGAACGCACTTAGCAGGCCTTCGAACGCACTCATTCATCCTGGGTCTTGGTTGGATTCCATAAACTTTGACTCGCCGGGCGTGGAAGTGAAACACACCAAGAGGCCCGCAAGACAAGTGTTTCTCCAGACTAAGTGTAAATAATTCATTGGGGGGGGCTGCAAGGAAGGGGCCTTCTCCGACCCCGGAGATTGCTGGTGAAGTATTGACCTGGTGTCTCCCTCTGGCCACAAACTGAGGAAATACAGAAATGTTGTTGTCCTTACGGTTGGTGACCACAGGGGAAGGGTTGGTGACCTCGGGGGAAGGGCTGGTGACCACGGGGAAGGGCTGGTGACCACTGGGGAAAGGGACACTCTCCACACTGGCACCTGAGGTGTTGGTCATGGACACTGGCACCTGGGGTGTTGATCACGGACACTGGCACCTGGGGTGTTGATCACGTATACTGGCACCTGAGGTGTTGATCACGAACACTGGCACCTGAGGTATTGATCACGGACACTAGCACTTGAGGTGTTGATCATGAACACTGGCACCTGAAGTGTTGATCATGAACACTGGCACCTGAGGTATTGATCACGGACACTAGCACCTGAGGTGTTGATCATGAACACTGGCACCTGAAGTGTTGATCATGGACACTAGCACCTGAGGTGTTGATCATGAACACTGGCACCTGAGGTGTTGATCACAAACACTGGCACCTGAGGTGTTGATCACGAACACTAGCACCTGAGGTGTTAATCACGGACAATGGCACCTGAGAGCTTGATCACGTACATTGGCATCTGAGGTGTTGATCACGAACACTGGCACCTGAGGTGTTGATCACGTACACTGGCACTTGAGATGTTGATCACGTACACTGGCATCTGAGGTGTTGATCACGTACATTGGCATCTGAGATGTTGATCACGTACATTGGCATCTGAGGTGTTGATCACGTACACTGGCACCTGAGATGTTGATCACGGACGCTGATATTGGAGGATATTATGTGGTCTACGAAAGTGTGCGATCTTTTACACTATATATATATATATATATATATATATATATATATATATATATATATATATATATATATATATATATATATATATATATACCATCCCTCGTGTGTATCTTCGTCACATCCATTAACTTTAACACATGGATCTCATCATCGCCTTGTCAGATACATCAGCTTCTATGATCATTTCTAATCGTCATTACGTCCCAACCATCCCTCGTAGCCTTGCCACAAATGCACCTGGTTTTCGTCAGGGCCTTCGTCTGTTTACTTTGGCCTTTTGTTCCGGGGTTTAGGTTTGTTGTGTGTTGCTTGTGGCGTGGTGCTGCTTGCTTGCTTGGGGCCCCCACGCTCAGCCTAGCCCAGCCCAGCTCAGCTCAGCTCGCCCCATCCTTTCACCAGTATTGATCAACCCACTCCGTCAGATAAGCTGGGGATGCTGCCTCACTCCACCGCCAGATAAGCTGGGAAAGGTGCCTCACTCCACCGCCAGATAAGCTGGGAAAGGTGCCTCACTCCACTACAAGATTAGCTGGGGAAGGTGCCTCACTCCCCCACCAGATAAGCTGGGGAAGGTGCCTCACTCCGCCACCATATTAGCTGGGGATGGTGCCTCACTCCGCCACCAGATTAGCTGGGGATGGTGCCTCACTCCACCACCAGATTAGCTGGGGATGGTGCCTCACTCCGCCACCAGATTAGCTGGGGATGGTGCCTCACTCCGCCACCAGATAAGCTGGGGAAGGTGCCTCACTCCCCCACCAGATAAGCTGGGGAAGGTGCCTCACTCCCCCACCAGATAAGCTGGGGATGGTGCCTCACTCCCCCACCAGATAAGCTGGGGATGGTGCCTCACTCCACCACCAGATTAGCTGGGGATGGTGCCTCACTCCGCCACCAGATTAGCTAGGGAAGGTGCCTCACTCCACCACCAGATAAGCTGGGGAAGGTGCCTCACTCCGCCACCAGATTAGCTAGGGAAGGTGCCTCACTCCACCGCCAGATAAGCTGGGGAAGGTGCCTCACTCCGCCACCAGATTAGCTAGGGAAGGTGCCTCACTCCACTACCATATTAGCTGGGGAAGGTGCCTCACTCCGCCACCAGATTAGCTAGGGAAGGTGCCTCACTCCGCCACCAGATTAGCTAGGGAAGGTGCCTCACTCCACCGCCAGATAAGCTGGGGAAAGTGCCTCACTCCACTACAAGATTAGCTGGGGATGGTGCCTCACTCCACCACCAGATTAGCTGGGGATGGTGCCTCACTCCGCCACCAGATTAGCTGGGGATGGTGCCTCACTCCACCACCAGATTAGCTGGGGATGGTGCCTCACTCCACCGCCAGATTAGCTGGGGATGGTGCCTCACTCCGCCACCATTTTAGCTGGGGATGGTACATCACTCCACCACCAGATTAGCTGGGGATGGTACATCACTCCACCACCAGATTAGCTGGGGATGGTGGCTCATTCCACCACCAGATAAGCTGGGATTAGTGCCTCACTACACTTCCAAAATACTCATGGGCGACTCATTCCTCCACCTGCCACATAAGCTTAGGTAACACATTCCACCACACAATCTGGGGTACCTCTCTCCCCCAGCTTATCTGGGGGTGCCTCACTCCCCCCAGATAAGCTGGGGTGCCTCACTTCATCGGAGAAGGTGTGGCATCCTACTCCACAAAGGACATCGAAGTGGTAGCGAAGAGGTTGTTGGTAACCTGGGGACACTGCTGTATGGGAGAGCTGCCTGACGCAGAGGTGGAAGGACAGGAGGGAGTCTGGTCCTCTTAACTGATTTGTAGCCTCCCATACCTCAGCCCTAATGTCCATACGGGGAAGAGGAACTGTAGCTTGAGAGAATGGGAGGAACCTTTGGCAGGAAGTATATTCCGTGTTGCTCTGTGACTGAAGTGGCTTGCAGAGTCCGGTCATGATGTGGTAGATAAAGGGCGACCCGGAGTCTCGCGGCGCCAGAAGGCTCCGTAATGTTGAATGTGTGGTCCAGGGGCACCTCAGCAGGAGGCATATCATATAGTCTGTGGTAGATGTGTAGGCTGGAGTATATATATATATATGTATATATGTGTATGTGTGTGTGTGTGTGTGTGGGTGTGTGTGTGTGTGTGTGTGGAGCGGGAAGGGGTGGAGTGTGTGTATGGGTTCGGTATAGTGTGTGTGCGTATGGATGTATGTATGTATGTATGCATGTATGGACACCAACCCGGACTCCCCCCCCCAACCTCGCCCCGACCGACGCTGTGGGCGCACCAAGCGCCAGTGCCTGTTAATTCATGGTAATTAGTGGTAATTGCATTATCAGCATCCACCGCAGTTGATCACTGTGTGAAACAAGGATTATGGGTTTATTGTTGGCGCAATTGATTATTATAACGGTGGGTTGATGTGTCTATCGTTTGATCTATACCGGAGTACAGCAGCTGGCTGGTGAATGTAACGCTGCAACCAAAAAATGTATCTAGTACGGAGGTAATAGATTAATACAACAGTAGACTATTGTATCCAGTGGTGCAGTAACTGCTTAATACAAAGGTTGATGTATTCATCATATCAAAAGTAAATCAGTACAACAGGAGATGGCATATGTATTAATTACTTCAACAGTATCTTGTTAGAAAGAGACATTGATGTATTTATCATTTAAACAATAAATTGATACAACAGTAACTGTGACAGATTTATTGGATCTGGTTTTATACTTGCATGGGTCTGTTTCAAAGCACTTCCATGCAACGAGCTGTTTCGTGGAAACCTTTAGGACTAAATCATAATATGGTATGAATGATTTTCTGAACCGTATCCGCTATTTTTTTAAGGGTAGGCCGTTGTGATATCTCTTTCTCTCCCTGCAACACCAAGCTTTGGAACTCTTGATCCTCCAGTGTGTTCCATCATAGTTAAAGGACTCGATCCTCTCTACACAGCAGGTTTTCCCCACTTTCTTCAGAGGTCTTCCATTACATTCCCTCCTCTTTCTTTGTTGTTCTATATATTTATGACTTTTTTCCCCCTACGTATCTTGTAGGTCTGGGAGTCGATTTTGACCTACGTCCACGACTGGAGCCGACCCTTGAGTTTCATAAACTTCAAGTTTGTTAACGAGTTTAGCAATCTTGACAAGTCCCTGAAACCCAAGGCAGAGAGAGGCCCTCTTATTACATCTTTCATTGGCGCGTGGAAAGGGATCATGGGCGTGTGGGAGTGTTATGGGCGTGTGTGGGGAGGGTCATAGGCGCGTGGAGAGGGGTCATGGGTGAATGGAGAGAGATCAAGGGTGTATGGAGGGGGTCATGTGTGTCTGGTGGGGGTTCATGGGTGTATGAAGGGAGATCAAGGGTGTATGGAGGGGTTCATAGGCGTGGGGAGGGTCATGGGCGTGTGAGGGGTCATGGGTGTATGGAGGGGGTCATGAGCAGGTGGAGGGAGATCATGAGCGTGTAAGGGGTCATGGACGTGTGGAGGGAGATCATGAGCGGATGGAAGGGGGTTATGGGCTTTTGGAGGGAGATCATGTGCGTGTGGAAGGGGGTCATGGGCGTGTGGAGGGAAATCATGGGTGTGTGGTGGGAGGTCGTGGGTGCATGGAAGGGGTCATGGGCTTGTGGATGGATCATGAGTGTGTGGAGGAAGATTATGATCGTGTGGAGGGAGATCATGATCGTGTGGAGGGAGATCATGGGCGTGTGGAGGGAGATCATGGGCGTGTGAAGGAAGATCATGGGCGTGTGGAGGGAGATCATGGGCGTGTGGAGGGAGATCATGGGCATCTGGAGCGAGATCATGGGAGTGTGAAGGAAGATCATGGGTGTGTGGAGGGAGATCATGGGCGTGTGGAGAGGTGTGGTGGAGCACAACACCCGAGTATACGTCAAAACCAGTGTTCTCGTGAGGCGCCTTGGACTGCCAGACATGGGTGCTGTCGTCCAGGATGTCTTCCTCCAGCGCCCAGTTCACCGACCCAGCTGGCGCTCCAGCATCTTATACATTCATGTCACTCTCGACCTAAACGATGTATAGTGACCTCTGTACCCGTAGCTGTGGAACACGACCCAGGGGATGTAGTATGGACGAGGGAGGTCCTGAGCGCCATTTCAATCCAGGTGATGTCGCAGCCTGGCTCGAACATGACCCAAGTGGCGAGTTAGGGACAGGTCGATAGTTAGTATCGCTAGGGCTGTGGCACTGTGGTGGTGATGGGAGGTGCTGCTGCTGCTGGTGGCGTGGCACTGATCTGGTGACGGGAGGTGCTACTGCTGCTGGTGGCGTGGCACTGATCTGGTGACGGGAGGTGCTGCTGCTGATGGTTCGTCCTGGCGCTGTGGTGGTGAAGGGAGGTGCTGCTGCTGCTGGTGTCGTGGCACTGATCTGGTGATGGGAGGTGCTGCTGCTCCTGGTGGCGTGGTACTGTGGTGGTGACGGGAGGCGCTGATGGTGGTGGCGTGGCACTGTGGTGGTGACGGGAGGTGCTGCTGCTGCTGGTGGCGTGGTACTGTGGTGGTGACGGGAGGCGCTGATGGTGGTGGCGTGGCGCCGTGGTGGTGAGGGGTGGCGCTGCTGCTGGCACCGTACTGGTGACGTGAAAGTTGAAGGTCATATGACGACTGTTGCCTGTGGTCTGCACTGTAGCCTCCTGTTGGTCTGTTTCTCACCACTTGCGCCTATAGCATCCTGGTCCCTGACGGGGATGAAGCAAGCCTTTGCTCCAGGTAAGCCCTACAGGTTTACTTTCAACGAGGTAGAGCTGCAGTTCGTCAGAAACCATGAAGGTCTCGTCTGCTGGAGTCTGGCTCACCCCGCAGCATCACAGGCACTAGTCACGTGGACGTCTGGCGGCAGCGGCAAGCCTCTCCCCGTCGCCTGACACATCACCAGGCCTCGTGGACTCATTCCAACGCCCTCCTACAACCGCTTCGATCACTGGCTCGGATCATTGCCCCGGAGCAGGATCAGAGGCACTGACGTCATCCTCGTAAGGGGGAACAACCAACCGCTGGTGAGGAACGAGGAGGACTCCTGCGGGAAAGGAGACGAAGTCATGGAACTTCCTCAGGAGGGTCCTTGCCTTTTGAAGCTATGTATACTGGACTCCACTAATGATTCCTGGTAGACACTAGAGCGCTGGTGTCCATACAGTTTGAGCTCATTCTTGATTCCAAGTTCAAATGGTCGTTATGATCAATGTCATCAACATCTGAAACCATTATCCCAAAGAGGTTTTGGTATATTGATGTTGTGTGTCGCTGCGTTTGACCAGCAGGAGTACATTGTGGATAAAGTTTATTTACCTGGACGCCGGCCTGAGCCATCGGAGTTAAATCCGGGCCAGTGCTCCAGTGGCTCGGGAATAATTCAGTGGTTGGTGGTGGTGAGGTCCGAGAGCCCCCTCCGCTCCCAGCTGAACCTGGCCCTGTTCTCCGTCATCAATCTACCCATCATCCTGGGGACGTCCATCAACCTGTGCGTCATCCTGGGGACGTAGATCAACCTCTTAAGTCATCCTGGGGACGTCTATCAACCTCTTAAGTCACCCTGGGGACGTCCATCAACCTTAAGTCATCCTGGGGACGTCCATGAGCCTCTAAGTTATCCTGGGGACGTCCATGAACCTCTAAGTCATCCTGGGGACGTCCATGAACCTCTAAGTCATCCTGGGGACGTTCATGAACCTCTAAGTCATCCTAGGGACGTCCATGAACCTCTAAGTTATCTGGGGACGTCCATGAGCCTCTAAGTCATCCTGGGGACGTCCATGAACCTCTAAGTCATCCTACGGACGTCCATGAACCTCTACGTCATCCTGGGGACGTCCATGAACCTCTAAGTCATCCTGGGAATGTAGATCAACCTCTAATTCATTCTGGGAACGTTCATCAGCCTGTAAGTCACCCTTGAGACGTCTGTCATCCTGTAAGTCATTCTGGGGACGATCTCGTCCATGTACCTGGGGTCTGTGGGCTTCCTTCTACAGAGGCGTCAGCTGCTCTGAACATCTGGTGTCTGCCAGGCCTCGGAGCTGAGCTTGGGAAGGAGGCGTCCAACTCGTGCCCCATTAGCTTCAGGAGATGCAAAGGACTTCGAGACTTCAAGACACCCAGGTACAGGGATGAAGGGACAATAGGTTCCCAACTATTTTGATGGACTTTTTCGCCCTTTCCCATCACTCGGGGGCGTGAGATGATCAGGACTCGTTCTACCACGTACCCATGATTAAGGGATCTGACGGAAAGTGGGTCTCCTTCTGCTGGAGTTGTACAGAGGTGAGAGGGTTACAGGTAGAGTGACTAAGGGGTTAACCCCAGGGAAGTCGTGCTACACCTGCTTCAGTTTACTGTGTCATTCCTCCTCCTCCTGCTGCTACTACTGTTGCTACTGCTGCTGCTGCTGATGATGATGCTGACGCTCCTGTTGCTGATGTCGTCGCTGCATCTGACGACCATCCCTGCTAGGACCGAATGGTGGATCCGACCACCACTTGCTGCCCTTGAGACCCCGTCATCATCTTAACTTATTAACATTTCAGTCAGAATTCTCCATTAACTTCTGCCGTGTGATCATGGAAGGACACACATATAATTTCATATCTCAGTCGAGCTTTAACGTAAATACACTCACGTATGTGCATTTTGTGCCGTCAAGAGGAAGGCAGAAGAAACAGCAGAGTTAGTAGTCCCTCCCAAGACCCCTCAGCTACTGTAGTGGACGTAAACCTTGCCATTCATTTCACCAACATTTGCGATCCTTGTCCCACTGATTACCATTAAGATATCATACATCCCTTCGGAAGCCGAGTCTTCTAATTATGTCCTACTAATTCATTTCATATTCTGAGCTTTTAATCTACATCCACTTCACCTCAAAGGAGTGTAAGGATGATTACGACACCAGTACACCCGTTGCACGTCTTGTGGATCCTGACTCCCGAAGCTCTTTCGTCGTCTGGTTCAATATTTGGCCTATCAGGTACCATGACCATCCTCTATCCCACTCACTGTCCTCCTAATTCTTCAAACATCATAGCATGTTTTGATAGCTGAATCGCTGACATCATCTCCCTAAGCTGAAATCTTCTAAGTTATGATTCTTCCACCCACACACCACACGGGAAGTGAGTAGTAGGGTTATTAAGTCCTAAAGTCTTCTAGCCTTCCAGAATCTGGAACAGATCGTCACCCACCCTTCTCGTGCTCCAGGCCGTCACCGCCCTAGCTTTCCCAACACGGGATTAGTCTTTCACCTCCAGTCGTCCGTGCTACACCCTCGATGGGGAACATCTACTGCCCACACGCTTGTAGACACCTCTATCCTCACCGCTCCCTCTTCCTTCAGCTTCCTCACCCATACCCCAACAATGGCACCTCGGTATCGCAAAACCGAACTAATTTAGGAAACCACCTTTTTCACTCATCCTTGGGAGATTGCTACCTGTCATCGAGCGACGCTTCTGCTTTCTAGGGGAGTGTGTTGAGCAGGTCTATTTTCATGGAATGATTTGCCGCCCTTCGTGGAAGACTTACCTCGCCACCTTAGTCCATGGTTCGCTTACTCCTGTTTCGGAGCCATTTGGGAAAGAGTCCTTGCGTAAGCAGGCCCAGAAATACCCTCCTTCCTTCCCTCTTCGCCTCTCTTTCAGCTTTCATCTCCGTCTGGATTTATTGACGATATGTCATCCATGAGGCGAAGTGTTCCTTTACCCAGAGGAAGTGTAATAACCTCTCTTCTTCTCTCGACAGGTCCATCTGGTCTTTGGCCATTCATATCTCTAACGACCTCAGTCTATCTGCCTTTCTGTCTCTTTCTTTTCCCGTGGCAACGATACTGAAGTTGTTGGGTTTTTTTTTTTCTCTCGCTGATGAAGCCACTTGGAATGATTCCAGACACCCCCTGAGCCCCGGATTCATCTCACATTTTTACGACTAAACCTCCAATCTGGGACGGAAAGCTTCATCAGGGCCAGGTCTTGATCGTATGAAAAAGGGGGAGCAACAGGACGAACACAAGAAACGGAAAGAGAAAATATATGTCTAAGAGTTTTTGAGATGAGGGAAGAATGCTCTTGAAAAGGTAGCAGATCAATTTTTTTTAAGGAATACTTGATCAGACGAAGCTCTAGAACTTACTGGTAATGAGGGAAGTGGGGAAGAGAGGCGAGTGGTTTAGGTGGAATTGAGTGAGTGCGCCAGCAATTTTGATAGGGTTCAATTAACAGTAATGGGTCATTTGACTGTCAGGTGTAAGTGACATGGCAGCTGATGGTATGACTCAGGGGGACATGCTGTACCCATTGGGAAGGTCAATGATGAACAGCTTGTGCAGGTGTGTGCTGAAGAACCATGGCAGTGGGGGAAGAAACAGACACCGCAACGACCACATCCTCATGTGACCTATGGCCACTCTTGAGAAAATAACTTCCCGAGTACTGGCTGGTCTCGCGAGTTGCAGCCAGGTCTCAGAGTAGAAAGCCAAAGCCATATCTGCACATGAGGGGGAAAAAAAGACCTAGTAGAGTGTCATAGATGAAGAGGATTGAGCCTTAAGGACAGTCTAGGTGACTTGGAGTGCACCTGGAGTGCTTGACGGTCGACTCTGTCGGGTATATGGAACAAAACCCTTCCTAGGTGGAACGAACAGTGTCTCATACAAGGACGAATCCGTCCTCTATACAGTTGGAGCAACTTTTCAACACCTGAACTAGAGACTTAAATTCTAAAAGAAGATTTGCCATTTTTTCTTATCATAACGCGTTGCATGAATTATTTTACATGTCTTGGTGACGCCAAATATGATAATTTAAGTTGTGGGACCACAGAGCCATTAGAGGAGACGGGAAAGTCATGGAAGAGTTTTCTGTAAAGAGAAATAAGGATAAACTTGGGTTTTGGAAGCGTTAAACATAACTTGGTTACGTCTGCCTCCCTAGGGGAATCGTGTCTAAGACTGAATTTATGGAAGTAGGTGAGACGAGGCGAGATGCAGGTTGACCAAGAGAAAATGGGCATAGAATTCGAAGCAGTGGGAGAATTGAGAAGTGATGTCGCTCATAACTTGCGACACTTCGGGTATATGAGTTGGTTCATGGTGTGTCCCGTTCAGGGCCGTGTTGTTGAATTTCTGTCGTGATGGCGGTATGAAACGTCTGTCTCATGGCCACTTACCATGACATTGTATTATGTTTTCTGGTGTCGTGAAGCAAGATTTTACTCGTTGTCTCGTCTTCCTCTGGTCTGTGTACCTGAAGATGGAGGATATTGTATAGCGGATGGCGAGATAACTACTTGAACTGCCCACCACAACACACAGCGTCTAACGTCCATTGGCCAGTTTAGGGTACGGAAGTTGAAGTGGTTATCGTCCTATAACCTTAAGGTCTTGTTTGACCCTTTGAGTACGATGATGAAACCCATTGAGCACAACTGTACGACCCCATGAGCATGACGGTACTGCCCCCTTGAGCACAATGGTACTGCTCTTTGATATGATGGCGCGATGCCTCAGTCCTGTGCCATAATGCTCAGGTTAAAGGTCAGACCATCATAACAAAGGATTATACCATTGTGCTGAAGTGCCATTCTGTATCTTCGCGCTCCAGGGGGTATATGTGCGTCGTGCCCATTGGTCATCACCATAACAGCACGACCCAATTAGAATATTCCCTCAAACAAATATCGACCATTTTCTTCAGCTCTGAAATACCATACGATACAAGACAAGGAAGGAGACTGTGTGCATGGCTCTCAGAGGTAGACCAGAAGTAAACTGAACCCAGTCTTCCTTTGGCAATCCCGATCTAATTAAAAGCCTGAAGTGAGTTCAGTGTTGTCTCCAAGTGGAAGGAGAGAAGAATGGTTTTGGGAAGGAGGAGTGGCATTTCAAAACCTCGAACTCATCAAGGTAGCGAGCGGGTCTCTTTCGGCACAATGGCCTTCATGCCTTCGCTGGAGGCCTCGAACTGCGCAGTTCGTCGCTTGAACACCCGCCTCTCTCTCTCTTGCCCTCGACGTCATTATGACACACGGTTTCCTCTGGTCACTGAGAAGCGTGTTATAACACACAGCCACCTGTTCTGCATCGGCTTCGAGAATCACGTGATTCATAATACGTACAGATGATATCAGGTGTCGAAGATGGCGGCAGGGTCGAAATAGATGTGTTGGCTGAATTTGGACCAATAGTTGCCAGATGTCAGACATGGAAAGGCTTAGATTTATCATCACTGCGAGCACCAGTTTGCTTATCAGCCCTTTGGGCCCGACGGTACAGCCCTTGAGAACGATAGTACGATCCGTAGGCACTGTAGCCTGGCCTTTGACCTGGCCCTTACGGGTAGGGTCATAGCCCCAAACTATCATACCCAAAGATCGTACCCTCGTGCTCGAGGATAGTACCGTCGTCCTCGAGAGCTGTACTGTCGTGCTCAAAGGTCGTACTCTAGGTGTCGTACCGTCGTCAAGGGATGAACCGCTGTGCTCAAGGGTCGTTACGTCTCGCTCAAGAAATGAAATCGAGCAGAATGGGCACTACAGCACCACCATTTCACCACCAGGTCGAGGGTGGAACTATGAGTCCATGGGATGTATAAGTGAGGACTGATGGAGGTAGACGACCAGCACATCAAGTGCAGCTGTGGTGTAGGTGGCAGCTGCTGTAGTGTAGGTGGCAGCTGCTGTGATGTAGGTGGCAGCTGCTGTGATGTAGGTGGCAGCTGTGGTGTGGGTGGCAGCTGCTGTAGTGTAGGTGGCAGCTGCTGTGATGTAGGTGGCAGCTGCTGTGGTGTAGGTGGCAGCTGTGGTGTGGGTGGCAGCTGCTGTGATGTGGGTGGCAGCTGCTGTGGTGTAGGTGGCAGCTGTGGTGTGGGTGGCAGCTGCTGTAGTGTAGGTGGCAGCTGCTGTGATGTAGGTGGCAGCTGTGGTGTGGGTGGCAGCTGCTGTAGTGTAGGTGGCAGCTGCTGTGATGTAGGTGGCAGCTGTGGTGTGGGTGGCAGCTGTGGTACAGGCGGCAAATGAGGTGCATGTGGCAACATTGGTTCAGATGGCAGCTTCTCTGTCGCATTTCTGTCACGTTACCTCCGCCAGTCATGTCTGTCTCTTTGATATGATAATCGACATGACACTGGTCAAACATACCCCAGTCATAGTCCATCTCGGGCGAAGGGAAATTTAGGTTCAGGGCCAAGAAATTAATCAGGGTTTCGCAAGGGGGTCCTTAGACCAGACTCTCAAAGGTTATAGGAAAAGAGAGAGAGAGAGAGAGAGAGAGAGAGAGAGAGAGAGAGAGAGAGAGAGAGAGAGAGAGAGAGAGAGAGAGAGAGAGAACGAAGGAGGGAAGGTAGTTCAACACCTTTGCTGTTCGAAGTGAGACAGTAGTGGGGGTATCATAACGGTCAATCCTCGTATGGTTGGTCTTCACAGACACCTATGGGAAGCTGGAGGCCAAACGCGTGCCACGGGTTCTAAGCCTTTAACCCCTCAACTCCCTTTGAAATACGAGACATCAGTTCAAACTCGGTGCACGTAACTTCCGCTCTAAGTTTACCACCACACGGGAGAATGTTAACTTTATTTAAAGTTGGTGGAAGTTAAATCTAATACTTGTTAGACTTGGAGGGTCGAGCTGCCCAGGTACACAACCCCAGGCGAAGTGCCCATTTTCTGTCCCTTATAGTTAAGTTATGGCTGGTGACCAGCGATCCCATTGATCTAAGGTATGGACATGTGTAGTCTCTTTCCACACCAGATGTTGATAAATCGTCACAACACATACTGAACGAACATCTGTTGCCGATTGAAAAAGCAGGTGTTTCTCACCGTAACAAGTATTCATTAGAAAAAGAATATGTTGTCTACTGAAATAACGGATGTTCCTGAATTATAATAACTGTGGTTCGTCGAAAGAACATGTGTTGTCTACCAAGAAAACAGATGTTTCTAAACTATAATGCTTGTGGTACATCGAAAGAACATCTGTTGTCTATTGAGACAACAGATGTTCCTGAATTATGATAACTGTGGTTCATCGAGAGAACACCTGTTGTCTGTTGCGACAACAGGTGTTACTGTATCATTATGCCCTTGACCTGAGATCTAACATCTGTCTTCTACTAACATCTGTCTTCTACCCCCCCACCAGGTGTTGGCTATGCATCTGAAGGAGAACAACGTGGACCGGGGCGGCGTGTGTCTGCTGTGAGTACCTGTGCTGTACCTACACCTGTTGTGTTGTACTTGCTGTGTTCCTGTCTGGCCTGCTACACCTGTGTTGCTGGCTTGTCTACCTCACCTGTGTTGCTGGCTTGTCTACCTCACCTGTGTTGCTGGCTGGTCTACTACATCTGTGTTCCTGGCTGGCCTACCACACCTGTGTTCCTAGCTGGCCTACCACACCCTGTGTTCCTGGCTGGCCTGCTACACCCGTGTTGCAGGCTGGCCTGCCACACCTGTGTTGCTAGCTGGTCTGCTACACCTGTGTTGCAGGCTTGCCTGCTACACCTGTGTTGCTGGCTGGCCTGCTACACCTGTGTTGCTGGCTGGCCTGCCACACCTGTGTTCTTGCCTGGCCTGCTACACCTGTGTTGCAGGCTGGCCTGCTACACCTGTGTTGCTGGCTGGCCTACCACACCCTGTGGTGCTGGCTGGCCTGCCACACCTGTGTTCTTGCCTGGCCTGCTACACCTGTGTTGCAGGCTGGCCTGCTACACCTGTGTTGCTGGCTGGCCTACCACACCCTGTGTTGCTGGCTGGTCTGCCACACCTGTGTTCTTGCCTGGCCTGCTACACCTGTGTTGCAGGCTGGCCTGCTACACCTGTGTTGCTGGCTGTCCTGCTACACCTGTGTTGCTAACCGGCCTGCTACACCTGTGTTGCAGGCTGGCCTGCTACACCTGTGTTGCTGGTTCACCACACCTGTGTGCCTGGCTGGCCTGCTACACCTGTGTTGCTGGGTGGCCTGCTACACCTGTGTTGCTAGCTGGCCTGCTACACCTGTGCTGCTAGCCGGCCTGCTACACCTGTGCTGCTAGCCGGCCTACCACACCTGTGTTGCTGGCTGGCCTGCTACACCTGTGTTGCAGGCTGGCCTGCTACACCTGTGTTGCTGGCTGGCCTGCTACACCTGTGTTGCTAACCGGCCTGCTACACCTGTGTTGCAGGCTGGCCTGCTACACCTGTGTTGCTGGCTGGCCTGCTACACCTGTGTTGCAGGCTGGCCTGCTACACCTGTGTTGCTAACCGGCCTGCTACACCTGTGTTGCTGGCTGGCCTGCTACACCTGTGTTGCTAGCCGGCCTGCTACACCTGTGTTGCTGGCTGGCCTGCTACACCTGTGTTGCAGGCTGGTCTGCTACACCTGTGCTGCTAGCCGGCTTGCAACACCTGTGTTGCTGGTTCACCACACCTGTGTTGCTGGCTCACCACACCTGTGTTGCTAGCTGGCCTGCTACACCTGTGTTGATGGTTCACCACACCTGTGTTGCTGGCTCACCACACCTGTGTTGCTTGAGGAGCCAAACATGTCTTTCCTACTTGCCGCTGACAAGCACTTGAGTGAGAGACGACGTATTGTCCTTGCATTTTGACTGACGTGTGTTTCCTGTCATGACTGACGCATCACTGACGTATTCCTAAGTTACCTTTGGACATGACTGATGCATATTTCACACACGTCTCTTAAAAAGAGTCACTGGTGGTGGTGCTCATGTCCCTTCGGACATGTGGGATGTATTCATGTGTTCCTGACGTGTTTGATGTGATGGTGAGGTAATGTTTCCCTCTGAATTATCGACGGGTCAGAGGTAAACTGATGAGGTCTTCGAGGTCAGCAGAGAGACTGCTGAGGTCAGGGAGGTCAGCAGAAAGATTTCGAGGGGGTCAGAAGGGGTCAGCAGAAAGACTGCTGAAGTTAGGAGAGCCAGTTAGAAAGACTGCTGAGGCTAGGAGAGTCATTGAAAACACTGATGAGTTCAGAAGAGTCAGTAAGAAAGGTCTGCTGAAGCCAGGAGAGTCAGTTAGAAAGGTCTGCTGAGGCCAGGAGAGTCCGTTAGAAAGGCTGCTGAAGCCAGGAGAGTCAGTTGGAAAGACTGCTGAAGCTAGGAGAGTCAGTTAGGAGGACTGCTGAGACCAGGAGAGTCACTAAAAACACTGCTGAGTTCAGAAGAGTCAGTAAGAAAGGTCTGCTGAAGCCAGGAGAGTAAGTTAGAAAGGTCTGCTGAGGCCTGGAGAGTCCGTTAGTAAGGCTGCTGAGGCCAGGAGAGTCAGTTGGAAAGACTGCTGAGACCAGGAGAGTCATTAAAAAACACTGATGAGTTCAGAAGAGTCAGTTAGAAAGGTCTGCTGAGGCCAGGAGAGTCAGTTAGAAAGGGCTGCTGAGGCCAGGAGAGTCACTAAAAACACTGCTGAGGCCAGGAGAGTCACTAAAAACACTGCTGAGGTCAGGAGAGTCAGTTATAGAGGCTGCTGAGTACAGGAGAGTCAACAAAGTATTGCTGAGACCATCCACGTAAGTAAATAAATCAAGTTTATGTTTGACCAAAGATGATAAAACATTGGATTCTATCTATATAGACTGTAGGCAGTAAAGTTCTTCATATATTCATCCCAAGCACAAATTTTGCTAATGTATAAGATATTTTTGGTAAAGAACCCATAACGTAGTAAAGATGTAGATATATATATAAATCCCCTGCGGTAAGATTGTTAATATATGATTTATATATAGCAAAGTAGTTGATATTCAAACCCTATGTAGTGAAGATGATATATATAAACCACATGTACTAGAGAGCGTTGATATATGATATACGATATATACTATAAGTAGTGAAGCTGATTCATTATTGATATAGGATGATGGTTATTTCGTCTATAGCGCGTTTCTCAGTCCCATTATGGAATTCTGTATGATGTGAGTTACCAATAATTGCACAGTCATAATTACTGTTTGACGTTGTGTGGTTTTCTTTTCGAGTTTCGTTCGAGGTCGTCATGAGGTGGTTGTGTGGTGGACGAACAGCTGTTGGGCCTTTGGACGAAACTGACTTCTTCCCCGACCCCCCTTTTCTCCTCTGCTCTGAATGAAGTGAACCAATTTTCCTCTTTTTTTCTTTTTTTTTTTGCCGAGGCTCTTTTGTCTTTTCTCTATCCCAGTCCCGGTCCATTGCCCTTCTGCCTCTGGAAATGGATTCCCCTCGCTTCCGCAGAGAGAGAGAGAGAGAGAGAGAGAGAGAGAGAGAGAGAGAGAGAGAGAGAGAGAGAGAGAGAGAGAGAGCACCTCTTCTTCCTGGAGGAACTCTTGTGTTCTTCACCACTTCAGTGGGGGGTTGTTTTATCGACCAGGACCAGTTCACCTTTCGTCCTGTTCGGTTTCCGTTCCCCAGGCAACGCAGTCATGATAATATGGTTTATCCTCTGAGAATGTACCACTGAATACTGCCCTTTCCCCTGACTGTCATTACGGGCCTTAGTGCAAAGGGAGGACAGCTTCAACTTCAGACACGGTACCCTGTCAGTGCTACGACTCCGTCATTCTCTTTACGTCTGGATCAAAGTGCAGACAAGGGAATGTAAAATGCTTTTTCAAGTAGGTGTCGAATCTCCGACGCAAATCATCTAGAATGTTTGAGTCTCTTTTGTTTTCTTAGGGAGAACAATAGGAACACTTCGAGCTACACCACAACACTTGAGACAGAGGAACACTTAGAGGAACACCAGGACACTTGAGGCAGAGGAACACTTAGAGCAACACCACAACACTTGAGGCAGAGGAACACTTAGAACAACACCACAACACTTGAAGCAGAGGAACACTTAGAGCAACACCACAACACTTGAGACAGAGGAACACTTAGAGCTACACCACAACACTTGAGGCAGAGGAACACTTAGAGCAATACCACAACACTTGAGGCAAAGGAACACTTAGAGCAACACCACAACACTTGAGACAGAGGAACACTTCGAGCAACACCACAACACCTGAGGCAGAGGAACACTTAGAGCAACACCACAACACTTGAGACAGAGGAACACTTAGAGCAACACCACAACACTTGAGGCAGAGGAACACTTAGAGCAACACCACAACACTTGAGACAGAGGAACGCTTAGAGCAACACCACAACACTTGAGACAGAGGAACGCTTAGAGCAACACCACAACACTTGAGACAGAGGAACACTTAGAGCAACACCACAACACTTGAGGCAGAGGAACACTTCCCTCAGTATTGTGCAGCCCATCTCTGAAAGGCTTCGACTTGAAAACACGAAGTGCATCATCCATACCCTTGTAGTGAGTGTGTGGGTCCAGCCAGCTGCTGACCACGGATTATGACAGATGAGAGCATATAATTTTGGTCATATGTCCCCTCACAGTCGTCTATATTCTTGGGCAAACGCCTCCTGTGCTACGTATATTTGGGGAAGAGCAGAGTTACGTGACGTACGGAATTTCAGGGATTTCTTTCATGTTAAATGCGCCATTGTAATTAGAATTCTCGTCTTTTCTGAGGGACTGGAACCCGGCCGGGCTCTGGGAGGGGCCCACAGGGTATTCATATTAGGTCGGCCGTCTGCGTATGTGAGAGTAATGTGTTTACCGGTGGTGCTGGGTTCCACTGAGTTTTTGATACTTCTGTCCTCCACATTGCCGTGTGTGTGTGTGTGTGTGTGTGTGTGTATGTCACATAATGCCCTCCAACATCAAGGATTCGAACCTGGTACCATTTGCGTGGTCGCCGGGTACGCAGACTACTCGTCTATGCTGAGAAGCATGGGTGAGTGGTCAAGCATACGCGGCTACTACGCAAAGGGTACAAGGTTCGAATCCTTGCTGTTGGAGGGCATTGTGTGTTCTATGAAAGTGCGCGTTCATATGTGTCTCCTTGTTGCATCAAAACCCATTAATTACGACCTTATGATTCTTGAGCATGATGGTACGACCCGTGAGTACGACGGTACGAACCGGCGTTACGACGTTACGGTACGACCCATGGGCACGATAGAACGACCCTTGAGCACGAAGGTACGACTCCAGTGTGTGAGGGCTTAACCTTTGACCTAATCGTTAAAGGTCAGGTCATAGGTTAGGCCATTATACCCAAGGGTCGTACCTTCGTGCTCAAGGGTCGTTACTGATATTTAGTACTCAAGAGTCGTTCCCTTACCCTCAGGGTTTCCACCGTCGTCGTCAAAAGTCGTACTGTCGTTTTCTAAGCGTCGTATCGTCGTGCCTAAGGATAGTACCGTCCGTCGTATCGTCGTGCCAAGGATCGTACCGTCCGTCGTATCGTCGTGCCCAAGGATCGCACTAGCCGTCGTATCGTCGTGCCCAAGGATCGTACCGACCGTCGTATCGTCGTGCCCAAGGATCGTACCGTCCGTCGTATCGTCGTGCCCAAGGATCGTACCGACCGTCGTATCGTCGTGCCCAAGGGTCGTACCGTCCGTCGTACTGTCCTGCTCAAAGATCTCACAGTCCATCCTATCTTCAAGGGTCGTACCTTCCATCGTATGGACGCGCTCAAGGATCGTACCGTCGCTCGTATCGTCGTGCCCAAGGGTCGTACCGTCCATCGTATCGACGCGCTCAAGGATCGTACCTTCCATCGTATAGTCGAGCTCAAGGATCTTAACGTCGTGCTCAAAGATCTCCCTATCGCTCTCAAGGATCGTTACGTCATACTCAAGTACTGAACTGGCGTGTTTGAGGGGTTACTCACCTCCCTGAACCCCTGCTCCCTGTTTTCTTCCGTATTTCTGTACCATAATTATATTCAGACCCTAAATTACTATTTCCCTTAAGCCTCCGCAACCTTTTTACGCTCAGGGAGGTCGCTCGGCAGTCAAGTGTTCGCCTCGGGACTCTACTGTCTCTGTAAACATCAGGGATCCTAGATATAGATGGGTTAGTTGCAAGGGACCCCAGCTATAACTAGGTATAGCGAAGGGATCACAGCTATAGCGAGGCATAACCGTAGGGATCAGAGCTATAGCTAGGCATGACCGCAGGGATCACAGCTATAGCTGGGCAAAGCGAAGGGATCAGAGCTATAGCTAGGCATAACCGCAGGGATCACAGCTATAGCTGGGCAAAGCGAAGGGATCAGAGCTACAGCTAGGCATAACCGTAGGGATCACAGCTATAGCTGGGCAAAGCGAAGGGATCAGAGCTACAGCTCGGCATAACTGCAGGGATCAAAGCTATAGCCAAGCATAACTGCAGGGATCACAGCTGTAAACTTTAAAACGCTTGGATTTTGTATGATATCATATTCCTAGACTCATTTCCTTCTCGAAGTGTCCCAAGGCTGAAGATCCCTTTTAAGTTGTCTCCTCTGAGAACTGACGTTGGGTGAGAAGAACGTTAAGCCACTGGTGTCTTGAAGATGAAATCCAGGATCAAGAATCGTCATTACATTGCCAATAGGTCGTCCCCTGGGTTACCTGTTGCTATGAGAAGCACATTTAAGTTACGCTGATATTGCCTCTCGCGCTCCATTTGATAGTGATATCTCGCCGGCCTTGAGGATCAGAGAGATGCGAATATATTAATATGAGATGAACCCCGAGCTCTCTATACCAACGGCCTTTGGCCTTCCTTTTTAATAACGCCGAGACTCAACGTCGTCTAATATCACGTTGGGGCAATCGATCGAAATTGGGGTCCGTTCCAGTGAACATCCGCTCGACTGATGCTAGGGTAGTAAGAGCCATCACCCAGTCCATTTTCATGTAGCCTTGAAACTTAAGGTACAATAGGTAGAAGGCGCCTTGTATCTCCCATGTGTTCAGCATAATGGTCCCCTCAACGACGTGTTACCTACGACTTCTGCTGGCAAATGACACTTGTGTGTGTGTGTGTGTGTGTGTGTGTGTGTGTGTGTGTGTGTGTGTGTGTGTGTGTGACGCTTGGATGATATTTACGATCCGGTAAGACACAAAGCCTTGCGTTGAGCGTGCGGGGTTATAGATGGAGGTGGCAGCTGTGAGAGAGCCGACCGAGGGTTTTTCTTCAGGTTCTTTGGAATACTTAAAGGATTTTCTCGGCCTCTGGAGGTGGGTGGCTGGTGGGAGGGGCGGCGGGTCCTTTCCCTGAAACCATCGATTTACCCCGAGTGGGTCCTGCTTAAAGACTTCTTCTTCTTCCTTGTGGGCGTCGCTCGGCCCACGACATGCGTGGAATTTCCTATTATCATTTTAAGATTATTAGTATTTTCCTCCACCTTTTATGCCGTTATTAGTGTCGTGTCTTTTTAGGATTTTAAGACAGTTTAGAGTCTGTAGGAGTTCGGAAGACAGTTTAGAGTCTATAGGAGTTCGGAAGACAGTTTAGAGTCTATAGGACTTCGGAAGACAGTTTAGAGTCTATAGGAGTTTGGAAGACAGTTTAGAGTCTGTAGGAGTTTGGAAGACAGTTTAGAGTCTGTAGGAGTTCGGAAGACAGTTTAGAGTCTATAGGACTTCGGAAGACAGTTTAGAGTCTATAGGAGTTCGGAAGACAGTTTTAGAGTCTATAGGAGTTCGGAAGACAGTTTAGAGTCTATAGGACTTCGGAAGACAGTTTAGAGTCTATAGGAGTTTGGAAGACAGTTTAGAGTCTATAAGAGTTCGGAAGACAGTTTAGAGTCTATAAGAGTTCGGAAGACAATTTAGAGTGTATAGGAGTTCTGAGTCTCCTTAGGTTCAGAAGTATAGGGGAGTGAGGTTTTAAGGCACGAGGAAGGAAGATCAGGTTCTCTAAATAGGTTCCTTACGCGTCTAGCTCTTGCATCTCTTTGCCATCACAGCAGACAAGGAGGTCTCGGAGGCAGACAAGGAGGCCTCGGAGGGTTCTACCATCCCTTAGGAAACCGTAGTCTCTTCATCGCATAAATGTGCTGCCGTAACTACAAATTCTCTCATGCCTCATCCACATTGGGCATTATCGCCTCAAACAGCTGTAATATTCTCTTTTCTCCAGTCGGTATTGATTAGTGACATGATCAGTCGCTACGGTGGCATATTCAGCGTCTTCGGGATTTCCCACCGATGACCTTCCTCGTCAGGAAGGGTTTCGAGGAACTCCAGAAGAGCTGAGTCCCACCCAGCGCCTGTATGATATACTCCGACTTCTTCAGCAGTATTCCAGAGGCTCGGTGTTAATCATAGGACTTGAAGACGGAGCGACATCTCCTGGGATATTATCCTTCGGCTTATATAAGACTCTCCTTCGTCAGAGGGCCACTTGGTCTGTGATAATTCCCCTATATTTGCCAAAGGGCAAGACGCTGTACACCTCGGGCTGGCCATCTGCAGGATCCTGATGGTAGAAAGCAACGCTAACACGGCCCTTCGACGTCAGTACCTCACAACCTCGGCAAAGCCAGTGTCTGCTTGATACTCGTACCATCTGCTCAGCATGCGACCCTTTGAGCTCCAAAAGCAATGACGGTCCTTAAGCACGACGGTACGACCCTTACGTGTCTGACACCAGGCCATCACACCAAAGGGTCGTCCCGTCGTGCTTCAGGATCGTCCCTTCGTTCTCAAGTGTCGAACCTTCGTCTTCGAGGGAGTGTCAGGGACTGTGGACAAATCGCTGCTCCTGCACAGATCATGTCATGCCTTGCCTTACCCCGGGGCAGACTACACCCGCACCAACACACCACCACCACACACATCAAGCAAACTAGCCAGCACGACCGCAAGCCTTGAGCCTCGCGTGCGATTGCTTGCGCCAGAACTGCAGTGGTCCCTGATTGGTCAAACACGGAAGCCACTGAAAGCCTTAATTATCACCGTGGATGGAAGGGTCGCTGCCCTCACCTGTTACCAACGTGTTGCTCTCGTGTTTCCCCCGCGTTCCTGAGTTGTTACCAGCGTGTTACCAGCGTGTTACTTACTCGTAATTGACGTTACATGAACTTGTCTCTGACATGTTGACGGCAAATGACATCACTTTATTAGTACACCTATGGCCACAGCTGCACTGGCGCACCTGTACCTCTTCTTCCAGTGGCCTATCCGTTCTTCAACACCTGTTGGCCCACTAGTGACACCACCTCGGTCACACCAGTGACACCAGAAATCACATCTATCATTGTACACTTGTTACTACACCTGCAGTCATACACCTGTTACCACACCTCCAGTCCCCGCACCTAACGTACTTGTGACCACACCTGCACTATGGTGTCCTTGACAGATGCGCTGAGATACCTGTAGCTATATATATACAATTTAACATCTGTAGCCACAGGTGTAGTGCTGATGTGCAGTTGTACTCCTGATGTAATACCAGCAGCTGTTTTCGCTTTTTGTAATTTGTTCTGATCACACCTGTGCCAGGACACCTGTAGCTTGACCTGTGGGATCATTTGTGACCACCTTGTGACCACACCTGTTACCTCCAGTGACTACATCTGTGACTCCACTTATGTTGCTTCATACTGATCAAAGTATTTCTTTCATTTCGATCTTTCTGTCCTTTTCTTTCATTCTTTTAGCTTTGTTATTTCTTTCTTATTATTTTCCTTCATTTTGTCTATTTTCTTTTTTCTTTTTTAGCTTCGTTGTTCATTTTCTTCTTATTTTCCTTCGTTTTATCTATTTTCTTTTTTCATTTTTAGCTTCGTTGTTCATTTTCTTCTTATTTTCCTTCATTTTATCTATTTTCTTTTTTCTTTTTTAGCTTCGTTGTTCATTTTTTAGCTTTTTCTTTTTCATTCTTTTGGCCTCGTTGTATTTCTTCCTAGCTTTAGTTTCTTTCACTTCTTTAGCTTCATTACTTAATTTTGTATATCATTTCTTTCCTTTTTCCTTTTCATTCTTCAAGCTTTCTTTGTTCATTCGTTCTTCATGTCTGTTCTTTTTTTTTGTCTGTCATTCTTTTAACCTCGTCATTTTAGTATTTTCCTATAATTCTTTTCCTTCCCTTTTTCATTCTCTTTTTGCTAATGGGAAGTCGACCCTATCTACCAGGTCTGTCTGTCTCTCTCTCTGTCTCTCTCTCTGTCTCTGTCTCTGTCTCTCTGTCTCTGTCTCTCTGTCTCTGTGTATCTATGTCTCTCTGTCTATGTCTCTCTGTCTATGTCTCTCTGTCTCTCTCTCTCTCTGTCTCTCTCTTTCTGTCTCTCTCTCTCTCTCTCTCTCTCTCTCTCTCTCTCTCTCTCTCTCTCTCTCTCTCTCTCTCGGGGGGGCCTGAGCTGGCTGCAGGCAAGCCGCCCCCCCCCTTCCCATCGATATTTCCCAGCCCTTTTGATCTGTTCAGTGTAATGATGTAATTGTCTTCTTCTTTGTGTCTGGCCCATGGCGTCTCTGATGGCGCGTGTGTGTGTGTGGTGAACCCGACCCATGAAATAACCCATGACCGTCCCCGGCGTCCGGTGGCGTGCCCATGATGACCCATGGCTGTGTTCCTGATGTCTGGTGGCCTCTGGCGTGCCTGACCCATGGCTGGCTGGCTACCAGGCCCCATCCTGTATCTGAGGACGTGATCGCATCGCTCAACCCACGGTACGTGCCACACTCGACCTCAGCCATCAACCTGATCTCTGAATGTGCCTCACCGTCTTTCCTGTGACACAGAATGGTACTCGTTAGAGCTGTGACAGAGAGTAATGCCCGTTAGAGATGTGACGCAGAATAGTGGCTGTTTAGAGCTGTGACAGAGAGGAATGCCTGTTAGAGCTGTGACGCAGAATAGTGGCTGTTTAGAGCTGTGACAAAGAGTAATGCCTGATAGAGCTATGACAAAGAGTAATGCCTTTTAGAGCTGTGACACAGAATAGTGGCTGTTTCGAGCTGTGACAGAGAGGAATGCCTGTTAGAGATGTGACAGAGAGTAATGCCTGTTAGAGCTGTGACAGAGAGCAGTGCTAGTTAGAGCTGTGACAGAGAATAATGTTAGTCAGAGCTGTGATAGAGAATAATGCTAGTCAGAGCTGTGACAGAGAGCAATGCTAGTTAGAGCTGGGACAGAGAGCAATGCTAGTTAGAGCTGTGACAGAGAACAGTGCTAGTCAGAGCTGTGACAGAGAATGATGCTACATTAAGATGGATAATTTTCCCTCAGGCTTCGGTTCTTCCTTTCATTAATCAAGGCCAACATCTTAACCTCATGGGTATAGGCGGTGCGACCCTTCAGCACGTCCCTTGACGTTGTACCAGTCTACCAGTCTTACGTCCACACGTCCCTCGACGTCGTACCAGTCTACCAGTCTTACGTCCACACGTCCCTCAACGTTGTACCAGTCTACCAGTCTTACGTCAACACGTCCCTCGACGTTGTACCAGTCTACCAGTCTTACGTCCACACGTCCCTCGACGTCGTACCAGTCTACCAGTCTTATTTCCACACGTCCCGCGACGTCATACCAGTCTACCAGTCTTACGTCCACACGTCACTCGACGTCCTACCAGTCTACCAGTCTTACGTCCACACGTCCCTCAACGTCATACCAGTCTACCAGTCTCACGTCCACACGTCCCTTGACGCTGTGATGATCCTCCACCGATCTCACAGTCCCGGCTCCTGCAGGTCATGCACGTCAGGCCACAGTGTAATGCCCTTTAAGCCTCCTTAAGGAAACTCTTGAGCCGCTAATTGGCCACACACGAGAGCCAGAGAGGTTCCGCGTTGCGCACCGACAGATGCGTCCATGATCTCTCTCTCTCTCTCTCTCTCTCTCTCTCTCTCTCTCTCTCTCTCTCTCTCTCTCTCTCTCTCTCTCTCTCTCTCTCTCTCTCTCTCTCTCTCTCTCTCTCTCTCTCTCTCTCTCTCTCTCTCTCTCTCTCTCTCTCTCTCTCTCTCTCTCTCTCTCTCTCTCTCTCTCTCTCTCTCTCTCTCTCTCTCTCTCTCTCTCTCTCTCTCTCTCTCTCTCTCTCTCTCTCTCTCTCTCTCTCTCTCTCTCTCTCTCTCTCTCTCTCTCTCTCTCTCTCTCTCTCTCTCTCTCTCTCTCTCTCTCTCTCTCTCTCTCTCTCTCTCTCTCTCTCTCTCTCTCTCTCTCTCTCTCTCTCTCTCTCTCTCTCTCTCTCTCACACACACACACACACACACACACACACACACACACACACACACACACACACACACACACAAGTGAGGACGTCGGTGCATACCTTTCCAACGACGTCCCGATCCTCCAGAAGGCAAGGTCCTCCTAGCCTCCTCAGAGTGGATCTCTCCGGGTAATGGAACCTTATCATTCCTCCTTCAGGAGTCATTAGCGGGACGTTGGTCGCGGACGGGCACAAGAGCACCCGAAGAGCAAGGCTAAATTGGCCGGCCGCTCAGGTATTGAATTCAGAAGGACGAGTCGGGCAAGATGAGGGAAGGAAGTGTATGTGTGTATCTGCCGTGCGTCTCAGACCCCAACTTGAAGGAAACATTCCATGTTTGTCAGAGACCACTTGTGACAAGGTCTCTCCCCTCGATACGTGGCCCAGCTCTTCGGCGCTGAAGAGTGTGTCTGCATGTTGAGAGGGGTCAACACAACTAGAGACGTGGTTCCGACGAGTGCATGTTGAAGTGTGTCTCTCTTGGTTCTGAGAGAGGCACGAGTGCATGGGACTGCTGGACCTTAGCGTCTTGGTCGACATGTCTCGACCAGAGCGGATGTCCCATCGTTCGCCTTCGTTATCATCTGGGTCTCTGTAGGAGGACCTGTTGGTACACAAGTGATGGGAGCTTTATGTTCGTGTAGCTCCTCGCCTTTTGGCGTGGCATCTTCATCATACAGATTATGGTTTTTAATCTCTGGTGAGAGAAGCATCTACTTCATCTTGCCTTAGCTTGGACCGCAAGACCAAATGCTCCGTCACACGCCCGTGCGTACACTTCCTCACGTCCCTCTGTACACTTGACCTCCTTAACTTCGAAGGAATGGTGTGTGGTGACTTAGTCACTGCCTCCTCAGAATTCACACACACACACACACACACACACACACACACACACACACACATACACACACACACACACACACACACACACACACACACATATATATATATATATATATATATATATATATATATAGAGAGAGAGAGAGAGAGAGAGAGAGAGAGAGAGAGAGAGAGAGAGAGAGCTATCATATCTTCCATTATTCCAGTCTTGGATAGATCGAAGGCTTCCCTCCTCTCTCCGTGGTTCATTCTGCTCAGGTCTGGTGCCGTTCTTGTTGCATTCAGTCGGAACCCTCGACAACGGTTCTATTTGGCCTCTCCAGAGAGGAGACCCAACCTTCTTGCATTCCTTCGGACCCTTGAGAGCGATCCTGTGTGGCTCCTCCAGCAAGGTGACCCGACTGTTGCACCGTATTCCAGCTCAGGTTGAATGTACTTCGTGTTTGTCTCCTTACATATCTCAGTAATCCATGTCCTCGAGGGTACCTTTAAAACTGACCAGTTGTATAGGTTGTTTACCTCATGATCCTTTTGTCCCTGGTCTTCGTGCGTTCTCTGGGTACAGATGGTTGAGATGCCATCTGGTGCTGCTAGGGTTAACCTCCCCTATGGGCCTTGTTACGTTCACTGGATTTTTTCCGATACATATAATGGTATTCTCCCTTGCCATGGATTATCGTATCATCTCTGGTCTTTGAGTGTAGATACGTTTTGAAATTTCGTTCTTCCATCTTCATGTAGTTCTTCCTGTCGGTTACGCCTCTTGCTAAGCTTTTAATGCTAACTATTTTGTCCTTCACTGATCCTTTGTACATTATACATTGATGACGTAAGTTTCAGATGTGGCCTTTGCTTCATCACACATTCGTCTCCCATAACCCACTTGTTCCTACCTGATCTGGCCATGCCAGAACTTCTTACGTCAGTCCAATGTCAGTCCAATGTCCCTTCTACAGTATATATATATATATATATATATATATATATATATATATATATATATATATATATATATATATATATAGATGTGTGTGTGTGTGTGTGTGTGTGTGTGTGTGTGTGTGTGTGTACGGCCAGGAGCCAGGTAACAAGCCTCGCTCCGTGCCTTACTGGCGTATGTGCTCCGCCACAACCCCACCATCCGTGACCTGACTTGCTATCCCTCTCCCGTAGGAAACACTACACCAACGGCACCAAGCAACACACCGAGCCTCCCCACAACAACAGTAACAGCAGCGAGAAAGCGGTGATCAACAACAACAACAACAACAACAACAAGAACAGCAGCAGCAGCAGCCACCACAACCACAACCACAACATTATCAACGGAAGCCCCGGGGACGGGAGGGACCCTCAACCTCTCCTCATCATTGATACAGGTGACTGTTTCCACCCGCCCGCTGCCTCACGCGCAGCCCTGATTGCCCATTCATTCCTCCCAGGCACTTGCCTATGTCTGCTTTCAACCTCAGCTTTAATACTATTTCTTACTCTATATATAGTATTACCTCTACATTATATATATATATATATATATATATATATATATATATATATATATATATATATATATATATATATATATATATATATATATATGAAACGTTATATGCCCTTCTTCGATCCATTCACATCACGTCGCCCCCCATATACCATATCACCTTATATCACTCTATCCCGTGTACGCCTTTCACTTTTCTTCCCCGAAAGCTATTAGCCATCTGCCTCCCCCTGACCACCGCCCTAACCTGCTGCCTCCCTCTGACCATCGCCACCAACCTGCTGTCTCCCTTTGCCACTAACCTACTGCCTCTCTCTGAACACCGCCATTAACCTACTGCCTCCCTCTGACCGCCACCACTAACCTACTGCCTCCCTCTTACCGCCAACACTAACCTACTGCCTCCCTCTGACCACCGCCACTAACCTACTGCCTCCCTCTGACCACCGCCACTAACCTACTGCCTCCCTCTGACCACCTCCACTAACCTACTGCCTCCCTCTGACCACCTCCACTAACCTACTGCCTCCCTCTGACCGCCACCACTAACCTACTGCCTCCCTCTTACCGCCAACACTAACCTACTGCCTCCCTCTGACCACCGCCACTAACCTACTGCCTCCCTCTGACCACCGCCACTAACCTACTGCCTCCCTCTGACCACCTCCACTAACCTGGCTCTTGTGTTGCAGCATCGAGCAAGAGGAGCCGGGGCGGCACCACCAGCACCAGCACCTGCCTGCCGGGCAGAGAGGATGGCATGACAACGTCACCAACGCCCTCCCTGCCTGACCTCTCTGGTGAGATGAGAGAGAGAGAGAGAGAGAGAGAGAGAGAGAGAGAGAGAGAGAGAGAGAGAGAGAGAGAGAGAGACAGACAGACAGACAGACAGACAGACAGACAGACAGACAGAGAAAAGAGAGAGAGAGAGAGATGTGCATGGACGGTATCTGCAGGGAGGCAGTTCGTGTGAGTGGGAGGAGTACGAGAGAAAGTGGCCGGAGGATGGGTAAGTAGATATAGATAGATGGATAGATAGATAGATAGATAGAGAGAGAGAGAGAGAGAGAGAGAGAGAGAGAGAGAGAGAGAGAGAGAGAGAGAGAGAGTGAGAGAGAGAGAGAGAGAGAGAGAGAGAGAGAGAGAGAGAGAGAGAGAGAGAGAGAGAGAGAGAGAGAGAGAGAGAGAGAGAGATGCGCATGAACGGTATCTGCAGGGAGGCAGTTCGTGTGAGTGGGAGGAGTACAAGAGAAAGTGGTCGGAGGCGAAGAGAATGGCACGAGAGCTGAAAAAGGAGTCAAATAAAAGGCGGGGAAAGAAAGCATTGATGAACTTCAGACTCGGAAAATACATTGGAAGGAGGTGACTGATGTATAAGAGAACAAATGGGAAAGACGGTGAGAGAGAGAGCAGATTGGAGGAAGTGGTAAGAGGCAAAGAAGATGGAAAAAAAAGTTGTGAACCGAGTGTGTGAAGGACTGTTGAATGTGTACGATGACAGGGAGGAAGATGAGGTGTTTTGGGGACGTGGAATGAGAGTCACAGCGAATGGAAAAAGTTTAAAGTGAGGAAGTGGTGACACCTTCGTGCAAAGAGAAATGTAAAAGGTCAGTAGTGGACGGGACTGCAAGGTTTATTTTTCCCAGGAATGAGGTTGATTGTGTTCTTGATTGATCACTCAGACTGTTCGAGGTTTGTGTGATCGAAGATAAGACGTCTGAGGAAGGCTAGAGTGCATGTACACTGCACTTGTTTGAAGGCCAGAGGGTCAAATACAGACGTACAAGTCTTTTGATCATACCTGGTAAGATGTATGGAATACTGGTGACCGAAGGAGTGTGTCTTGCACAAGGCAGCTGATTAGGGAGAAGAAATATGCTTTCAGGAGAACGAGAGGATGTGTCGACCAGATGTTTGATTTGGAAAATTTACGCGAGAAATATTTGAAGGAAAAAGAGAGATCTGTATGTCCCATATATTGTCGTAGAGAAAGTATATATGCTTCCATCCTGTACCATGGCCACTCCTATGTCTGCATAACACTCCACTTCCTCCAGTCTCTCCACATTCAGATTCACATTTACACTCTCCTGTTTCTCCCTCCTGCCACACCAAATTACCTTACTCTATGTTCACATTATCTCTCGACATTGTCCTTTCACACACTCTTCCCCAAACCCTGCGATGACAAACTCGAGAAGCATGCTCTAGTGTTGTAGGACACGAACAGCTTGCTGAACATTTGCTGTGTGTGTGTGTGTGTCTGTGTGTGTTTGTGTGTGTTATTGGGTGTAAGGTGCTCTTAACAACAGCTGTCATTTAACCCGAATCCATGAACTGGCACAGACGAAGTGGTGAACGAGAGAATAGAGAGTGGAGGTGAAACCGCTGTAGACCGGATGTGGAAAGTGAAACTGGAAACATAGGAAAGTGGTCAGGTGTCTGATGACTGGACGAAAGTGATCATTCCTCCACTGTATGAGAGGAAAATGAAATGAAATTGATCGTAAGAATTTAGAGGCGTATATGTGGCTGGCGTAGTGGGCAACGTGTGTGTGTGTGTGTCGAGGGGAAGGCCTTTGTTCATGACGGTGAAGGTGGGTTCAAGAACGGAAGACAATTTTGTACATCAGATTTTTCCACTGAGACAAGTAATATACTAAGTTCCTGAAAGAGAAATAAGAAATGTGTGTGTGTGTGTGTGTCTGATATTAATGATTTTAGCCAGAGCTTACGAAGAAGTACAGAGGACATTGCTTTAGGATGATCTCACTCTGTGTTTTCTGAATGGAGGATTTCTGAATGCTGTTGGGGAGCTTTTACTAAAGGAAAATCAATGCGTGTGTCGGAGTATATTGTGGTGGTGGTATGGGTGAGTAGTTGTTTGAGGGGCCAAGTGTTCTGTGGTATAGCCATGGTTATCTAACGATGATGGGTCGCTGCCTGAGATGAGGAAGAGGTGGGGTCGATTGTGTTGTGTGGTCCTTAACCAGGGAGCAAAAAAAGAAAAGAAAAAAGATTGAAAGTCGCCTACAGTTGTTATAAGCAGATGATGCCTTGCTCGTAGATAAAACCGTCAGAGTTGATAAGAAATTTGCTATGGTCTAAGCCTATCAACTGTACCATCGTTAAGTTATAACTACCAAACCAAAAGACCTTTGACACCTAATTTAGGGTTCAAAGATCATTTTAAGACCGCATATAATTTCGCTATACATCTTGCCCATGATGTATGGCTGTGCAGCCAAAATTTACAGAGGCCATTATAGGTATGATGATAGTTGAAGTATATGGAGATAATTTGCGTAGCGGATGATAGTAGAAGTATAGAAAGATAGAAACAGTATAGAAAAATAACTTACATAGGAGGTAATAGTAGTAGTATAGAAAGATAACTCGCATAACGCATTTGGAATGTGCAGGATAGACAGAATAGAAAATGACATTAGAGGGACATGTGAAGAAATCATTAGAAAGATGAATATATAAAAGTCTCTAAGTCTGATATTGTTACATAAAACGTTCCATAGACGATAGGTTGCACAAGATGTATATCTCTCAGTGTAGTAGACGGTACAAGGAGGCTTGGGAGACCGAAGTAGGCAGATAGACAAAGGGAGAATATTGATTAGGGTCAGGGAAACTTCAAATATGGAATACCATGGGAATATCTTGTGCAAGGAGGCGGTGTGAACTGGTGGCTTTGATCTCATTTGAAGAACCAACCTCTTGTGCGAACCACCTTATCGTGTAAAGGCGGAAGTCGATGCTCCACTTCAACACACTGGGCGCGGTTTAATGATGTAGGTTCGTTCAGAGGCTCTACTTGCATGCCTTAGGAAACTGTGAATGGTATAATGGAAGTAGATGGTTATAGGTAATTAAACATAAGCTGATGTTGGCCATGACTTTAGTCTCCTGTATTTCTGTGATAATAATTTCATGATAGAAACAAGTATTGATTTCAGTCTCCTGAATTAACATTGTAAGTTACATAAGTTACTGTTAGATTTACCAAATTTTCTCTAAATGGTGTATTACAGAAAACGTGAGCTGCAGCAGCGACCGACTCCACCACCCGTCCATATCTTCGGGCGGACTCCTCCATTTGCGTCAATCCAATGGTTCTCTCTCCTCGATAGACAACGACGAATCGGATTTAGAATCGTACAGCTCTCTTGAGGTAGATATACCAAGAGGTGACGGTCAAGACTCCAAGATCATCAAGGAGAGAGATTCGAAGAGCCTTTTGGACTTTGAGGTGTTGGGTTATCGTTCCCGACGACCAAGTTCGTCTTCGTCTCGGTCATCGTGCTGCACCCAGGACTGCGAGGGCTGGCCACTGGACTCCAGCGGCTACGCCCAGGTCATCCTACAGTGTAATGACCTCAGCCCCGACCATAGTTTCTACAACAACAATGTGAACGAACTGAGAGACTGCGGTGCGTTCATTAAGTCCTTCTATGATAAGCCAAAGATACAGTTGCAGTGTAACCGATCGTTGAGCAACAGGGTCGGTGACGACAATGGCAACGTAGGCTCGCCAGGCAACACCGCCGAGGCTGGGGAAATATGTAACCCCCCCACCAACACACCCGACTCGGCCGATCTCACGTCGGACGACGAGAACCCCTCTGACATTGAGCAGAAAATGGCAGAGACCAAAGTCAAGATGAACGATGCAATCTTGTCCAACGGTAAGGAAGAGCTGTCCCTTCACGGCAGGAAGCTGAAGCACTACATAAAGCACAAGGAACTGAAGGAGAACTGCGGGGCGACGGCGAGCATCAAGCACACCAACAACAACACCATGAGGCAGCCCAACACCCTGAAGCTGCCCGATACCAACGACGGCGACAACCGATACACGACGCAGGTGCCGGAGAGCCCCATCGTGGACGCCTACGAGAAGGAGTGCCTGGACGTGCCAGAGAAGATGGTACGGGAGCTGGAAAACCAAGCTAAGGAGAGCGGGGAGGTAGCGTCCAGCGAGGACTTCATCCCCTGCAAGAAGGAGAAGATGGAGATCAACGAACACAAGAAGTGCCGCACTGGGGAGCCAGACAACGAGGCTCCAGGGACGGAGGTCCCGCCCGCCCCTCAGTGCCCGGCCAAGAGACCTGACACAGACGCCAACAAGGAGAACACCGCCCCCGTCACCTCTGACGCCGGTGAGAGTATGATTGGTGCTGGTGTCTTAGCCTCAGTGTTCGAGTGCCAGGCAGGAATAGCCTTAAGTATTACAATATGTTGTCTGTCATGTAGGGGGACATCACCCTCCACTTCCTTCATCAAGGAGTAGAAACCTTGAATATCGTGCCCGTTATATCTCAAAAACTGTCATGTTTGATGAATAATGACGATAAGAAACGCAATTACGAGAGTTGATAATGAAATATATAGTTGCAGGGAGTTGATTATATTTTATAAGACTTTATGATATGAATAACTGATTTATTTGAGTGAAATATTCTGTTTTGTCATCGATGGTCAACTCTGGTGGAGTGTTGAAGATATAGATGATTGCTCGCATTCATTTTTATTTCATAATTAATCTGATGATCCTATGGTATGATTGAGTTAGCTTCAATATCTTTACTGAGCTATTGGAATAGTGCCACTAGTGCCACAAGTAACCCCCCTGACAACCTACCAGACTAGTGCCACGGTAACCCCTGCTGGCCTACCAGATCCAGTGCCACAGTTACCGCTGGTGACCTACCACACCAATGCCACACTAACCCCCTGAGAACCTACCAGACCAGTGCCACGGTAACAAGACATCTGTCTACTGTCCCATTTTCATCTATCTTAGATTAGAAATGTAGGGTACAACTCCTGTCCTCTCACAAGCAACCATGAGGAGACCATCTGTTTACTGTCATCTCCCTGTACTGTCTTCGCTAGCGTCAACCTTCCTCATCCCCAGAGAGAACTCGAAGTTCCCGCGTCACCTTCGGGGGCGTGGAGGAGGCGGTGGTGATGCGGAGAGAGAGTCCTCAGCGCCGCAGGGACAGGGTCGCCTTCCGTAAGTCCGTCCCTCAGGCGTCCTCGTCCTCCGCTTCCAAGGACAGAGCCAAGCTGGGATCCCCCGACGGAGGTGAGTGCCACGCAGCAGACAAACACACTCTTTCCCCTCACTCTTTCTCTCAGTTTCTCTCGCTCTTTCTCTCTCTCTTAACGGGATCTATAAACGCGGCTATACGCTGGTGCCACCTGTGAAGCAGAGAAGGTTTTCTACAGGTAAGTCCTGGGCTTTTCACCACGCACTTTCTCGACATTAATTCACTCCTGTAGGAGAATTTACACCTACGGAGATTTCTGTTTACGTCATTAGTGTTATGGTATTTTGTGGCTTGCGAGCTGTTGTGTTGTGTTAGGTCTGGCTCCTCCGTCTCTCCGGAGACGGAGGGGGCGCCGAGCAGTATGGATTTTGTCTTTATTAGTGGGTTATTGGCGGCCGTCTGCAGCTGACGTGTTTGTGCTGCCTGCCATTGTGCAGCTGACGCTCAGGATCACAGTCATTGTCCACCTGACGTACAGGATCCCCTGTGCGTCCATAAACCAAGCGCGGCGCGAGTCATATCGTCTTAATATTCGCATCGCTGAGGCATTCCCACTAACTTCTCCTCTCCACTCATCATGTAGTAACGATGAGGTTCTCCTTCCCCTGGCTTCGCGAGTCACCAGGAACCTTTTTCCCTCACGACGGGTGTTTGAGGAAAGGGTGCCACGGTATACAGGGAAGACTGTACCCCCACCATATCATTCATACATGGTCGCAATTGTCGTTTCTTGCGTCCCATACTTTTGGTCACTGTGTCTCCAGCCAGTGACGAACACATTCATATTGATTTCGTCTCCGGCGGGGCCTCAGTCTTGTTCAGTCTCGCTTATTGTTGTTCTTGTGTTTGTCTCTATTTCTTGGATGATCTCTCCTGTTGTTAGAGGGTTGTATACAACCACACTAGTGTATTAGTGGAAAATTAGCCGACGGGAAAAGACAATTGCCATTGGTACTATGGTGATTCAGATACCTCGCCCTCTTGGGTGGGTGTGTTTTCTCTTGCGAATGAACTTTTGGAAGTCTGAATTGCGTGAGACTTTAATATATGAAGATGCAGTGTGACCCCAGGCTGCAGGCGATGCCATATGTAGAACCAATTGTTGTGGGGTTGGAGGCGTGTCTCTTTATTCCAGTCCATAATTCAATAGCTCTTTGTTATGAGGCCATTGAGGTCAGGAATCTGGCGTCTCAGACCTGCAAGAAACCATATCGTTCTCCTTCCTTTGACTCGCGGTTGAGCTGATACCTCAAAACGAAATCATTAGATGTATATCATTTGTGAGGCAAATTGTCCTCTCCCACCACTCGATGGGTCAGTGTGGTCAAGGACCAAAACTTTCTCTGAGAACTTCAGTCGAAAGTTTTCTCTTTTTTTTTCCAATAAAGCTGACTAGTTTTGTTCTTTTCTTCTAAGTCCTCTTTTCCAGGATCCCTACATTCCTTATCACCATTTACTAAATGAACTCTTCTCATATTTCCTTATCATGCAGTCTTTAAAAAGTGCTGCTCCTCCTCTGGGACACGAGCGTGGTGTATGAACCGGACTTACATCCTTCCCCGTGTTCTGGGGGAATATGCCTCTGAACGTACTCCTGTGCTTGCTCGTCTGTTTCGGTTCTACCGATAAGATCAACATTTTAACCTTAATCGCCGAAGCAGACAGAGGCACAGCTTCTCTAAAGGAAGGAAAATGATTGCCTTTAATCCCTTTCTGATGTCGTCTTACTGCTTCGACTTCCATTCCCACTCTCTACGCTGTTTATCCCTACGTTCTCCTACAGCTTGCGCCCACAAGGACCAAAACCCAGCCATTGTCTACGTGGCAGTAACAATCGCACAAGTGTGTGGTATCATCCGCTCATCATGATTATCCCCACGTTGCTTACACTGCTGGGCCCAGCCTGAGGTCTTTCATCGCTATTGAACCCCAGGAATGAGAACGCAGATCTCCGTCGAACCCAGACTGAGCTCACGGGACACAGTCACATCCCGACTGAGCTCAGGGATCACTCCTGAACCCAAACTGAACCTCACGAATCATTGCTGAACCCAGACTAAACCTCACGGATCACTGCTGAACCCCCAGAGTGAGCTCACGAATCACTGCTCAACCAGCTTGAGCTCTTGAATCACTGTCGAACCTAGACTGAGCTCACGGATCACTGCTGAACCAGCTTGAGCTCTTGAATCACTGTCGAACCTAGACTGAGCTCACGGATCACACTGCTCAACCAGCTTGAGCTCTTGAATCACTGTCGAACCTAGACTGAGCTCACGGATCACACTGCTCAACCAACTTGAGCTCTTGAATCACTGTCGAACCTAGACTGAGCTCACTGCTGAGCCCAGACTGATTATCATCGGGACAGTCGAAGCAGCGAAGACTTTAACCGTGATCACACACCGCCACAAGGGACTAACATGTAACATCGGTAATCAATAACGCGTCAGACGGTGCCATTAGACAGATGATCACATGAAGAGCGAGGACTGTCTGTTGCTACGGGCTGATGGATGGGCGGGTGGCGGTGATGCACTGTGGAGGGTGAACTAGTGGTGGTGATGCACTGTGGAGGGTGAACCAGTGTTGGTGATGCACTGTGGAGGGTGAACTAGTGGTGGTGATGCACTGTGGAGAGTGAACCAGTGTTGGTGATGCACTGTGGAGGGTGAACTAGTGTTGGTGATGCACTGTGGAGGGTGAACTAGTGTTGATGATGCACTGTGGAGGGTGAACTAGTGTTGATGATGCACTGTGGAGGGTGGGTTGGTGTTGGTGATGCACTGTGGAAGGTGAACTAGTGGTGGTGATGCACCGCGGAGGATGGGGAAGTGTTGGTGATGCACCGCGGAAGATGAACAAGTGTTGGTGAAGCTACGGAGGGTGTGCAAGTGTGGATGATGCCCCAGGGAGGGTGGACAAGTGTTGGTGATGCCCCGTGGGCGATGGGCAGGTGCTGGTGATGCCCCATGGACGATGGGCAAGTGTTGGTGATGCCCCATGGACGATGGGCAAGTGTTAGCGTTGTAATGCGGAGAGTGAGCAAATGTTGTGATGCCCTTTGACGTATTGTTGTCTCTGACCTGGCTCTGTGTAGTAGTATATGTCCTGACACAGCGTAACTACATGTGTCCTGGTACGCCGTAGTTATTCGTATGTCCTGGCACAGCGTAGTTGTCTAGCTCCTACGACAGCGTAGCTGTTTATGCCCTGGCGCAGCGTAGTTGTTTACGCCTTGGCGCGCCACTTGCCGTTTGAGGGAGGAGTGGAGAGGGAGGGAATTATGGTAATGAGGGACTGGGAACAACTCCCTCTAGTGACTGAATGTTAATACATATTTGTATACGTATAGGGAGGAGGCCATACACTCTTGGGTACCGCCCCTCTGGCCTCTAGTCCCTCTGTCAGTGTCAATGATATACCTTGAATTCCCCTATGGTAATTGTATTTGCATGCTCTGCGTTTAGCTCGTTGAACGTGTCCACAGTCCGTTGCTGAAGAAGCGCCTCCTCAGTTCTCCTCTGACTGTCAACTCTGCCCTCTTGTTCTCCACTCCTTCCTCGTATCAAAGAACTTTCCTCTGTTAACGTCGTCGTGGTCTCTTTGAAATCCGTACTTAGTTATCCTGTTTCCCTTTATTGCCCTTTCTTTCGGTGTGGGTAGATTAGGGCGTCTTCCCCCCTCCTCCCTTCATAGCTCATTCCACTCAATCCTGAGAGTGTCAATCTTCTTGCATGCCTTTGTACCTTCTCCAGCAGTTCTGTGTTGTTTTTCGGGTAAGGAGACCAAACTGTTGTATATTTCAGCCTAGGGTGAATTGTACCTCGCTCATATCTTTCTACACATTGAACAGTTCATAAACTTGAAAAAAAAATTAGTTTTGACGCTAGTCAAAATATACGTTGCCTCCGCTCACAGTCCCTCTCACCTGCTGCTCTGGTGATGTCAGCTCCCAGGCCATTCTCACAGTAGGGCTTGTATAACAATCTATTAACCCCAGATAGGATATTCATCATCTGGTATGTTTAATCCCTGACCATGTACCAGTGCAAGAATAGACCATGTACTCAGATAATCCCTTTTGTCTAGGATGTTGTTTACTCGCTCATAAAGATCTAGTGACCTCGTCATTTCTTTTCCTTCGGAGTCCACGTTGTCTTCCGCCTTCAGTAGCTTATGCCAGTCCTGTTCTCACCCATCCGTTCCTTTATCATCATCATCTTCGCCTTCTTGTATTTGATCCTCAGTGGGGACACTGGCCTGTGGCTCTGGGCTACTCCTATACCACCTTCTCTAAATATTGGCACGACCTTGGTTCTTCCATTCCGGTGGAACATTTCTACTTCACTGAGGGGGATCTTGTACACCACCAGTGAGCTTGGCAAAGGGCCATCGTGCACTCCATGAGTACAAGTTGTGAGATATCGTCTGGACCATAGTCTGTATATGGGTCTACCTCCTCCTTGAGCCACATCATTTCCACTGGGTTAAATATTAACAGTATTTTCTCATATTCTGATCACCCTCCCTGGCTGATGGTAATGACGTCTTCGGACCTTTTTTTTTTTTTTTCTAATGAAACACACACACACACACTAGAACTTTACACACATTGAGCTCCTCACATATAACCTCGTCTGTACCAGTAGCTTTCCCCTTCTGAGTTCCTTAACCTAATGATTTGGTCACTAGCTGCCAATTGGTCGCTCATGAATTTGTGAAATAGTTTTAGATTTTTCATCCGCGTATCATTTGTGATTTTCGTATCTCACTTCTTTCCCTACTGTCCTTTTCCTTTTCAAAGACGTGCCATGTGAGTGACAGAGTTGGGAATGTAGGGATAAGGCACCTCTGGATCACGATATAGAACCAATTAGTTAATCTCAAAAGAGCTAATACATATAAATAAATAAGTAAATAAATAAATAAATAAATATATATATATATATATATATATATATATATATATATATATATATATATATATATATATATATATATATATATATATATATATATATATGTGTGTGTGTGTGTGTGTGTGTGTGTGTGTGTGTGTGTGTGTCTTAAGTGTGTAACATAAAGATGTGTGAGAAGGAGTCCTGGTCTAACCGTGTTTACTCCATAGTCTGAAAATAGACCCTGTGTGTGTGTGTGTGTGTGTGTGTGTGTGGAAGGTTTAGGCTTCTGGTTCACTCCCAGCGACTCTTTTTATGGCGACCACAAGTGGGCACGTGGCGAAATGGAGCGATAGGAAAAAAAAAAAAGTGAGTTAGCGAGCGAGTCGTTATCTGTCGTCGGTCGTTTAAACGGGGAGAGGGAATGTGTCACCCATAACAAGGACCAGACTCGGAGCCTCTCCATCCTAAAATATTTGCAAGGAAAATAATACATCTTTTCCGGTATGAGTCAAGTTCCCCGCGTATCCCGACGACCAAAATTGTCAGCGAATCATTGTGGATACAGCCTCGGCGCGAGATTGAAACTCTCCAGTGACTACACAGAGCTGGTTCGTTCTTGTATTTGCTTGCTGAGACCCACAATAGAAATACACAGACACAGGCGCTCGTTTTTATATCGATTTCTCCGTTCCTTTTTGTCGGCAAAGATAAAGAGTATATGTCAGATGCAAAATAGATCCAAGGTGTTGAGAGAGAGAGAGAGAGAGAGAGAGAGTCTGAAATATGGGGTAGTTTGTTTGAACATTTTTGCGGTGGATCATTGAAAATGGAAAACCTTCGGCCTTCGTCGCCCCTCCTTCAACGCCCCTACCATCTGTTGTGGGAGGAGGGGTTTCACCCACACCTTCTACAGTGTACGTTAAGTACAGGGCCTCATCCGAAGTGACGAGAGGTGGTAGTCTCAGTCTCATGGAAGGATTGAGAGATGAGAAGGGAAGTGACAACGAGAAACCGACGAAGTGGCCTTAAACTGGGGAGCAGAGAGGACAGTTGGGTTCACCGAGGGAACCTAGGACCCACGAGGGAGTTCGGGGTAATGTAAGGGTATCCGATGTTCAAGAAGGGTTCATGGTACTCATGAGAGAGCCTAGGTTGGGGCACGGGACTGGAGGTTCGAAGATAGGGCCTAGCACCTACATGGTACCTAGGGCTTGGCACAGGACCTTGAATTGAAGTGGGGGGAACCTGAGACTCTGGAGGGAAAGTAAAACTTAAGGAGAAGACCTGGGGTTCAAGGAAGGAAAGTAGACTTCATTTGAGAACCTGGGTTTTGGGGAGGGAGAGCCTGTAGATGGAGAACCGACCTGGTACTGCGGACTTGAGACTTCGATTCAGAGTTGGAAACTCTGGTAAGAAAAGGCTTATAGGGTAGAAAAGACCTTTAGGTCAGGATAGAGTGAGTAGCGTGGAAGCACGAGAGATTTGAAGAAGGAGGAAGCAAGAGGACGTCCCCAACTTACGCCAAGGCTGTGTGGTTGCGATGCGTCCTCTCGTGTGTTTGTCTGTCGGCGCCTTCATTTACGTGGGCGTGTCCCTCCCTACGTGTTTATGGCATGTGGATCCCCGTCTTGTCCGACCCTCACAGGAGCTACATGTCCCTCAAACTCTTGTCTGGTTGAACATGCCTTTCATTCCCGGAGCTGGTCGACACACGTTAACGTACAGGTACTAGGACAGCGCCTGGTTCAAGTCCAGTGTGTGTGTGTGTGTGTGTGGGTGTGTGTGGGTGGGTGAGTGGGTGGATTTCGCTCAGGAGGCGACCCAGAGACAGAAAACGAGGTCACACTCGTGAGCGCTTCACCAGGAGCACTTGGCCGTTGTGAAGTAGTGCAGATGCCTTGGTAAAGAGGATGTGATTGATGCTCGACCATAACAGATTGTGATGAGGAGCCAAATACCTCAACATGAAGACCATGGCACTGGCTTCTGCTTGTTGTGAGTTGGTACCAAATACCTCAACATGAAGACCATGACACTGGCTTTTGCTGGTTGTGATGTGGTACGAAATACCTCAACATGAAGACCATGACACTGGCTTTTGCTGGTTGTGAGTTGGTACCAAATACCTCAACATGAAGACCATGACACTGGCTTTTGCTGGTTGTGAGGTGGTACCAAATACCTCAACATGAAGACCATGACACTGGCTTCTGCTGGTTGTGATGTGGTACCAAATACCTCAACATGAAGACCATGACACTGGCTTACAGTGAAAGAGAGGGACGCTGAATGATCTTGGTGTCGATGCATTAGATAGTGTACGATCACCGACACCTGGTGTGTGATACGATGCTAGTTGGAGGTAGGACACACCTGGGGAAATCCTCACCTCCAGTGTAGGTGTGAGTGTAGCGTAGTGTCGTGTGGGCTGTGGACTGGGCTCTTCGTACTCGATTGGTGTCTTGTATACTCTTGCAGTGTTTGTTTCTTCTTATATCTCTATCTATCCGTCTACTTGCCTGGGATGCCTGCACAAAACCCCTCACTCTAGTCCATCACCATCCCCAGTACCGCTGTGCTCATGGAACCCCCACACTCCCGTCTGCCTTACGTAAATCCTTAAGAACCCCGAGCTCAGAGGAAGTGGCACCTTGGCTGCCACGCTGTCCACACAAAACAGCTCTCCGGACAGTATACTAGTAATTGCCTTTATCATTGATATTCCTGATGGAAGGTTAGGTACGGCCTCTTCACTCCAGATTGATGGGGTAAGAGAAGGGTCTCCTCTCGTTGCTCTCAAGAGGTTGGCAAAAGCTCGACAAAGATGATGACTACGATTCCGTATATTTATGTGTTTCGGATCTTCATGAATGGACGTGAAAGGCATCATCTGTTTAATGAAGTGAGTGTGTTCTCTTGGGCCGTTGCAGGAGGCTAGCTCGACTGGGAAAGGACGGCAGGCCAGAGCTGAAAGACGGGCTGAGGCAGGACAGCAGGCTCTGGCAGGGCAGCAGTCTAGGGCAAGCAGGTAGACTGGGGCAGGTGGCACGCTGGAGAAGGGCAGCAGGCTGGGGCAAGAAGATCGACTGGGGTAGGATAGCACCCTGGGGCAGGGCGGCAGGCTGGGGTAGTCCGGTAGGCTGGGGCAGGCCACGGGCACGACGGTAGGCTGAATCCAGCAGGTCAGACACGTGGGAGCAGGCCATGCCGGAGGCAGCAGTCTTCTAAGATTACTTACCTAGGCTTATGTCACGGTGTCTCCCTGACCACCCCACCCCACCACCAGGCACTTGAGGGACTTCCTGGGTGGTGGCCCAGGGGCCGCAGGTGGCCCAACCTGCTCCCAGGTACAGTGGTGGTGGGGCTAGCCACCTTCATCACAGTGGGTCGACATGCAATTGCTCCGTGGGTCTGTCAGGCTCTGGTCTCAGGCATGTGAGTTCGAGTACTGAGTTCGAAGTCCGTTTTCGGGTCTCCATTTCGGTAAATGAGGTCGGGTTCCACGTGTTCGGGGTACTGAGCTCGAGTTCGGAGTTCGAGTATTGACTTCGAGTTCCCCCCAGTTCAAGTACTGAGTTTCAGGTTCCCACTTCGGGTACTGAGTTCGAGTTTGGAAGTCCATGCCCCGAGTTCGACTCCGTAAGATCCCGGAAGAGAAAAAGAATATTCCTAAATAGAATTTTTTTTATTACCTTTTTCGAGATTGTGTTGACATACCATTTTCTATGAATACAGACGTAAATTCATTACCGCTTTCAGCGACTTACCCAAGTGGCCCATGAGCTAGTATAGATGAGATGTGGCCATTGAGCCAGTATGAAAAGGTGTGGCCAGGCCATCACGATGTGGCCAATGGGGCAGTATGTAACGTGTGGCCGAGCCATCGTGGTGAGGCCAATGGGGTAGTATGTAAGGAAGGTGTGGCCCGGTCATCATGGTGTGGCCAATGGGGCAGTATAACAGCCTCTCTCTCTCTCTCTCTCTCTCTCTCTCTCTCTCTCTCTCTCTCTCTCTCTCTCTCTCTCTCTCTCTCTCTCTCTCTCTCTCTCAAAGTGAAAGATCTGAGATATGTCTTAAGTCACTTATTCATACCAGTATCAACCTACTTCTACTTATCTTATGTTACTACTAACCCCAAGCTGTTAAAGTGGGTCTGGCAGTGCAAGACTAAAAAAGAAATTGAAACACCGAAAAATGGGGTGGATGGGGGAAGGATTTAAACCGCCGAAGTTCCCGTTTTCTCCGACGATCGAAAACGAGCGAGTAAAAGGAAAACATTCTCATTTTCTATGCGTTCGCCTTGGAAGATTCTTTACGCGATTCGCTGCCGACGCACAAAGACGACTACGCCATACACAGGTGCTCTATAGTTTCGCGTCCGCGTCTCTAATGAAAGATGTGGCCTTGTCACATGACCAGTGATGCTGGGGGACTGTATAATGACGCACCGTCTCCCCTCCTACCCACGGTCCCCCCGTAAACAAGGGAGCAATCACACACACACACACACACACACACACACACACACACACACACACACACACACTTTCCCCCCACACCAACACCATCCCAGGTCCCGGGAAAGACCAGCCAACCTCCGTATTTTCAGAAATCGTTATCTGTCGAAAGCCTCCGTTTTTAGTCTCCCCTCCTCTCTCTCTCTCTCTCTCTCTCTCTCTCTCTCTCTCTCTCTCTCTCTCTCTCTCTCTCTCTCTCTCTCTCTCTCTCTCTCTCTCTCTCTCACACCGAGCGAGCGCCGCGTTAGCCCTGCCATCAGAGCAAAATCTCTCTCTTTATTTTAGGCGTTTTCTCTGGCCAGGGTGTGCTGTGGGATGGTAGAAGGTGTAGTGGGACCGGAATGGTGGCGTGAGGTGTGGTTAGGGGTGTGTAGTAGGGCTGGCATGAGGTGTGGCTGGGGGTGTGTAGAGGGGTAGGGCATGAGGTGTGGTTGGGGGTGTGTAGTGGGGCAGGCATGAGGTGTGGCTAGGGGTGTGTAGTGGGGTAGGGCATGAGGTGTGGCTAGGGTGTGTAGTTGGGCAGGCATGAGGTGTGGTTGAGGGTGTGTAGTGGGGCAGGGCTTAAGGTGTGATAGGAGGTGTGTAATGGGGCAGGGCATGAGGTGTGGCTAGGGGTGTGTAGTGGACTGACGATGTGGCTGGGGTGTATGAGGTCAGTGAGGGCGAGGCTACGTGCAGGTGTGGCAGTGGCTGCACAAAATGAGTGTGAAGGTTTCATTTCGGACGTCAGCGAGACAACAGATCCGTTCGACAGTGGGTAAGATGTCTGTCGAGTAGTGTGGAGTGGGAACTCTCCAAGAACCACAACGAATAGGCTCTATTTTTCTTTCTTTCTTTCTATATTATAGTATCGTGTGAAGTAACTACGCTACTTAGATGTAGTTAGGATAGATACGTAGTTTGGTTTGTTTAATTAGGTTAGATGCAGTTAGGTTAGATATGTAGTTTGGTTTGTTTGATTAGGTTAGATGCAGTTAGGTTAGATATGTAGTTTGGTTTGTTTGATTAGGTTAGGTTTAGATGAGGATAGATGATGTAGGTAAAGTCTGGGTAACTGATTAGGTGGGATTAGATTAAGTTAAGTGTTTAGATTAGGTTGGGTTAACTGGTTAGGTTGGATTAGACGTAAGGACTTGAAAAGTGTCATACGAATATCATGCAAACTTCTTTCTTCTGCAGTAAATGCTCTGGATAAATTTTTTTTTTTTTTTAGTTAATCCTGGTTTTGAAATCGAAAACTTGACGTCCTTCATTCTTTTCCTCTTTCGTTTTACGAGCATCTTCTTTACTCTGTTAAATAGTTTATTTGTGTTTATTTACTCTGGATAACAAATTATACGGTAGCCAGCTAGAGATATTTTTCGCCTTTTCCTTCCGACCTTTGAATTTTGCCAATATTGTGTCGAGTTCGACCCTGGAACCTGTACGATAATAATCAACCTCCTTCTCCTTTATTTGTGTTTCCATCTATTGATTTCGAAGAATAATACATGGCCCTAAATATACGTTAATGAACCCACCACCGGTTGGGGAGCAGCTAGCGACCTCTGGCAGTCCTTGTATGCCAGCCTTTCCCCTCGCTGCCAGGCATATGTTTTTAGGTACATACCCACATTAAAAGTTTCGTAAAATCTATTCATGAGTATAATGTAATTAAGACTTTTGCGTTCTGTTTGACGACAGATGTGGATTAGTTGCTTCATTAAGTCGTACAATGAGACTCAGGCGTAACGTGATTCAAAGCCAACTGGATTTTAGAAGAGAAAAAAAATCATGTGTTGTACATCATGGTAATCATGGTAATTAGCGTTCAGAAGTATTTCACGTTGAATAACCATGGCTGAAACATGACAGCGATAATTACACAATCAACATTGCGGGACGATTTCGTTAAGCAGGCTCCCCTCAAACCGAAACGGTGCCGGGAGGGTAGAGGAAGAGTATCGTACCGTCAGGGGGGGAAAGGAGGGTGACGCTGCCAATATTATCTACCCAGCAGCCGCGCCAAGACTCAAGTCCAAGACGGTCACCCGGAGGACGTGTGTGTGTGTGTGTCTAGTGCCAGTATTGCCTCCCACAGTAGTGGCAGTGGTGGGTGGGTGTCGCTTGCCCTACCAGTGTGGGTCTCAAGATTTTCAAAAAAGTTCTGTTTTTTTAAGTGCTAATAAGATAAGCTCAAGTATGTGTTCAGAGGTTTTAGTGTGATATAGAAAATATAGAATGAAAATGTGGATGAAGTTACTGATAGAGCATTTCCAAGATAGAAAAATAGTTAAGTGGTCTTTTAAAGACACGTCCATATTAATGTTACTGCAAGTATTTACTGAAGAAACTTGAAATGATTATCGGGATTAATATTAGTTGTATATTTAAAAAAAAAAGTATTGTGAGTAATTTAATTGGTTAATTAATTAGTATAACACCTAATTTCAAGTTACATATACTTATGTAGATTTGAAATTGGAAGGTGTGCCATATTGAGTTGCAGAGGTAAGCCTTTGTAGTCGTCCAAGCCGTTTCCTGCCCAACATTAACTCCTGCAGGCCTTTATTGGTCGTACCAGCCTCCTGCTGCCTGGTCGACCATTTCTCCTGCTGACCCTGGTGGTCGTCGTACTTGGCCGACCATTTCCCCGGCAGCCTCGTTAGTCGTGACTAGTCCTTAGTGGTCGTACCAGCTTTACTACCTCGACAACCATTACTCCAGCAGGCCCCCCTGTGGTCGTACCTGACCAACCACTACAGGAGGCCCTTGTGGTCTTACCTTGCCCCTCGTTGCACCAGTAGGCCCTAGTGGTCGTAGGCCAGCCATTATTCTTGAAGACCATGGTGGTCGTACCTGGAAAACCATTATTCCTGTTGGCCTTGGTGGTCGTACTTGGCCGACCATTACCAAAGCAGGTCCTAATGGTCGTACCAGCCCAGCCACCTGGCCAGCCACCACTCCCTCAGGCTCGAGTAGTCGTACCAGTCGTAGTTCCTGGAGGAACATTACTCTGCTGGAAGAAGGAAGAAAATGTATGTGGTTAGTGAAGCCCCATCGGTGACCGCGCCACACCCCCCGCCCACACTTTCATATGGTCCCCTGCCCCACACCCCCGCCCACACTCACATGTTGCCCGCCCCACACCCCCGCCCATACTCTCACATGGTGCTCGCCCCACACCCCCGCCCATACTCTCACATGGTCCCCACCCCACACCGCCCATACTCTTACATGGTGCTCGCCCCGCACCTCCGTCCACGCTATCACATGGTGTCCGCCCCACACCCCCGCCCATACTCTCACTTGGTGCCCGCCCCACATCCCCGCCCACGCCCCCGCCCATACTGTTGATTCATTCACTTCACCAGAAGTCTGGGTGTGTGGTGGTGCCTCAACCTGACACCCACAGTCATACTACACACATTTTGTGACCCCCTCTCCGTCACCCTACCGATGGACGTGGACTCCTCAATTAGCCTTTACGGGTCAGGTCAAAGGTCACGCGCGAGCCGTGCCTTCGTGCCCGAGGGTCGTACGTTCGTGCTGAAAGGCCATGCCGTGCTTAGGGGCCTGGCAAAGCGAGGGAAACATTCAAGAAGTGCGAACCTTATGAGATGGTGTGGCGACCCAAAAGTTCGGGTGCCATTCCCTGCTCTTATCTCCCCATAGGCCTGCTCTTATCTCCCCCATAGGCCTGCTCTTATCTCCCCATAGGCCCGTTCATATCTTTCCCAGGTAGCCGTCAGTAATGATGGTTGAGGACCTGGCTGTCAGCAGTAGCTTCTATAGTTGTTTGGTGATACTGAGGGTGTCAGCTAGGGTGGTGTAGCCGTCAGCACTTTGTAGTGGTTGTCAACACGGTGGTGTTGAGGCTGTCAGCATTAGTGGTGGCTGTCAGCATGGTGGTGGTGGTGAAGCTGTCAGCATTAGTGGTTGCTGTCAGCACTGTGGTGGTGAAGCTGCCAGCATTAGTGGCTGCTGTCAGCATGATGGTGGTGATGAGGCTGTCAGCATTAGTGGCTGCTGTCAGCATAGTGGTGGTGAGGCTGTCAGCATACGTGGTAGTTGTCAGCATTAGCAGTGGGGAGGTTATCAACATTAGCTATACGTTATTCAGCAATAGAGAGAGAGAGAGAGAGAGAGAGAGAGAGAGAGAGAGAGAGAGAGAGAGAGAGAGAGAGAGAGAGAGAGCCGGGAGCTGACATGGGAGGGAGATGGCTGACACGAGGGTTAAAGCTGACATCGGATAGTGGAGACTGACACCGGAGGGTAGGCGTTGACCCCGGATGGTGGAAGCTGACAGTGGAGGGTAGGGTGGCTGACGCCGGACCAGACACGTGGAACAGGAGAGTTACGTGTTTATGTTATGTCTGGTAAGGGTCGTGATAGCGGGTCAGGTCACAGAAGCAGATCATAGGTCACGACTGAGGACCAACCCTGCTGACCCCAGCGGGGACCTATTAATGTAAACATGACGATGAATTCTGTCTGGGACCTTACCTTACCTTACGTGTACCTTATGATGGTTTAGGAGGTCTTCTACCCTCACAGCTGGGTCTGGGACCTTACCTTACCTTGCGTGTACCTTATGATGGTTTAGGAGGTCTTCTACCCCATAGCTGGGTCTGGAACCTTACCTTACGTGTACCTTAGGATGGTTTAGGAGGTCTTCTACCCCATAGCTGGGTCTGGGACCTTACCTTACGTGTACCTTAGGATGGTTTAGGAGGTCTTTACCCCACAGATGGGTCTAGGACCTTACCTTACGTGTACTTTAGGATGGTTATGAAGGTCCTCTACCCTCACAGCTGGGTCTGGGACCTTACCTTACCATACGTACACCTGACGATGGTTAGGGAGGTCTTCTACCCTCATACCTGGGTCTGGGAACAAGCTGCTACGTTGTTCTTCTGTTTCAATCAGGCTGTTGGAGGCAGCGGCTTCCAACAGCCTGCAGCTTGCAACTGGTCTGTTATCACAGTAAGGTTTTGCTTTACGTGACACACTGACATTTTAAGCCTTTGATATCTCTCTCTCTCTCTCTCTCTCTCTCTCTCTCTCTCTCTCTCTCTCTCTCTCTCTCTCTCTCTCTCTCTCTCTCTCTCTCTCTCTCTCTCTCTCTCTCTCAGCAGGCAACATTAACCCCCAAGAAGCAAGTCTTTATTTTTTTTTGTTAGATGAGACGGCATGAGCAACTGAGTGCTCAAGTCAAGGCCATCTCATTAATATATATATATATATATATATATATATATATATATATATATATATATATATATATATATATCCTAGCCTGAGCCAAGTACTCTATTAATCGATCTATCCTTCGGAGTGGATGAACAGCTGGGGTGACTGAACTGTCTGCCGCAACCGAGATTCGACCCCGGGCCGCCCCATGAATAATGCTTCAGGGTCAGCGACGTTCAACCGCTACACCACGAAGGGTCATAGCAGGAACATTGCTAAATGTCCCCCTCGCTGATTGACCGCAACAGCGCTGTTGGGAGTGTGCGCTACGCTCTGATCCCCACAGCATTGCCAGGCGTAAAACAGAAAACTGTAATTCCCGCCATTTTAGTGAGCATTAAGACACCTTAGAAATGTATGTACGGTCTTAATATTCTCTCAGGCTTCCTCGACCCGCCATCTCTGGGCAATTAGATAACTAAAAACCTACGAGGAAGAAGGGTAATTAGCACGGAGGGGGCAGTAATTAGCACGGAGGGCGTTTATAATGGGGGAAGAAACGTCTGTAAGACTGGTGATTTAAGTGTGAATTTTTGAAGTGTGAGGTTCAAGCAGTCTGCTGGTAAGGTTAGCGTGTGGTGGTGATGTCTTCAGACGGCTGGGACTGTGGTTCCCGGCCTGGGTTGTGTCCCCAGACGCTTGTGGCTCTGGCTCCTAGCGGGGTTGGTCCCCAGACAGCCTTGACTGTAGCTTCTGGCAAGGATTGAGTCCCCAGACGGCCGTGAAAGTAGTTACCAACTAGATCATAGACATCGCTAAATAAAGAGATCAGAAACGCTGGTGTTTGCAACACTGATGGATGGAGTCGTGGACGTTGGCAGTACTACTACTACACTCACGGTCGAGCAGCCAGGTCCGTGGGTGACCGGCAGCCTAGCCAAGCCAGCCTTCCCACTCTTAAGCTCTTGCTCGAAACATTCTTCACTCGCTACCTCGAAGTTACCTGACCAGCTTTCAAGGGCTTCTGGTCCAGGGTGATTCAAACGGTGAATTTAGTGAATGGTTCATAATTTTTAATTTTGGCCTTTTTGAATACGTATATTTGGAAAATGGCGTATAATGATAATGATTATCATACAACCACTATTAACTACTTCTGCTACTAATGTTTATTTCTGTACTACTACTACTACTACCACTACTACTACTACTACTACTACTTCTACTACGACTTCTTCTTCTTCTTCTTCTTCTTCTTCTTCTTCTTCTTCTTCTTCTTCTTCTTCTTCTTCTTCTTCTTCTTCTTCTTCTTCTTCTTCTTCTTCTTCTTCTACTACTACTACTACTACTACTATTACTACTACTACTACTACTGCTGCTGCTGCTGCTACTGCTACTGCTACTGCTACTACTACTACTACTACTACTACTACTACTACTACTACTACAACTACCACTACTACTAATGATAATGATAATAATGATGATAGTTCTACTACTACCACTATTGCTACCTCTACTACTACTACTACTACTACTATTACTACTACTACTTCTACTGTTTCTACTACCACTGCTACTTCTGTTGCTACTACTACTACTACCTAATAGTAATAATGATAAGTTAAACAATTTTCTGAATCAGTTTTCATGGTTGTCGTGGAGAGAGGAAAAGGTGTTTCGACACACCAAACATCTCGAGATCAATGATGCTATCCACAGCGGTTGAGATGGAGCGTTTCCTGTAGCGGTCTGATGTAATATCGACCCACTGGCATCTGACTAAGACCCTTTGTGACCTCCCTTGTAATCCTTTTGCGCTACCGCTCACAGGATGAGCATGGGATGCACCATAAATTTGCCGTGGACACCGGCGCAAATCAAATCTGTGGCTGTCTGTACACCGACTGGGGTAGACGCGATGCTTTTGGTGCCGAGCTGCAACTCGGGGACGAGGGATCTCAGTTGGCAGGAGGTGACGGTGGCCAAAAGGGTGCCGTAGCTCTAATATGTCGTCTAATGATTTGTGGATGATGCAGTTGTTAGGATGGGGTCTGTACGAAGTGGGGTAGCGTCAGTAATTGAGGTGCCGAACCGCGCCTGTGTGTGTGTGTGTGTGTGTGTGTGTGTGTGTGTGTGTGTGTGTGTGTAATTATACTTGTTTGTCAGCACCGGGCATAGGATTTTCTCTTTATGGGCCAACGTCACTTGACATACTAATTCTTTCATGCAAATATCACTACTTCTTCAGTAGCCACCACTACATTGACAATCTCTTCCCTTTTCCTTATTCTAAATCTCTCTGTCTGTTTTGCTACGAGAGTGGTGGTCCCTTCCCACCTTTCCCTCACTCGTAGTTGCTTCCCTGTTGCGTTCTCTCGCCGCTCTTAACGGACGGGTCTTAACGTAGTCCAAAGTATTCTTTGCAATCAAGAATATCAAGTCGAGCCAGCAGGAAGCGTAAGGTCGTTCTCACGGGCAAGTCTTCCCGTCTCCCCCGTCCTCAGCCGCCTTAGCTCAGCTAGAGTTACAGGAACGAGTGGTGAAGTAAATCCTAATTTACCTTTGAAATCAGTGTTGTAGATTTTTGCCTCAGACACCTCCTTATCCACGTTCTTAATGGCGATTTTGACACCGGTCAGTGTATGATTTACCACCTTCACAGTCCTTCGAAGTTTACAATGTTTGGTCCCGAAGTTTGACGCTCAGATAGATTTCTGTCATCACAGAGAGCAGTCACTGTTCAGTCTAGTTTCTCTCATCTTCATCACTTTACATTTGTGTAGGGTTGAGTATCCGTTGCCCACTGCAGGAGCGTCTGGTGATAAGGGTAAGCAGCGCAAGTGGGACCGAGGATTGATCGAATGTGACACGTTCTTCGCCTTCTATGATAGTGCCTGTTGTGTATCAGGTAGAAGGCCAAGCAAAGGGAGGGCATAGGTGAGTCTAGGGAAGAATTTAAGTTATGGAGATGTTGATCCTGTGTTCAAGTGGAAGGTGGGTGAGGAGGGAGGGCCAAGTGTCTTGAGTCGACAAAGAATCAAGAGACGGTCGGTGAACGATTTGATGATGGTGCTCATAACTTCCTACCAGCTTAGTCTGTCTTTCAGAGGTGATACTGAAAAGCTTGGTGGAATGAACAACCCAGAGGGGGGTCGGGTCTGGAGCCTAATCAGATAGTACGGGTTGGGATGGTGTTGGATGATGCTTGGTGGACTGAACAACCAGAAGGAGGCTGGAACCTAGTCAGACAATAGGGGATGGGATGGTGTCTTGATGGAAAGGGGCTGTGCAAGGCTACCGTCATAGCTTGATCGAGAGCAATGTGGTTGATAGCAGTGGTCCACTTCCTGGGGTTGTTTGAAGGTGCCTAATATGGCTGAGTGATGCAGACGATGGTAGAGCCGCTAACGAACTCTGACGCTCAGTGGTGGGGGTCGTCGACCTACTCCCACTGAGAAAGTAGGATTTCATTCACTATTAGACACGAGGGAAAAAAACAGAGGACCCCCATACGTATGACCTGCGGGACGCCACAGTTGAGGAACTGGAAGGTGGTGGAAGCAGCCCCTCGAAAACGTACTTGCGTGTTCTCTCTCTCTCTCTCTCTCTCTCTCTCTCTCTCTCTCTCTCTCTCTCTCTCTCTCTCTCTCTCTCTCTCTCTCTCTCTCTCTCTCTCTCTCTCTCTCTCTCTCTCTCTCTCTCTCTGATCTCTCTCTCTCTCTCTCTCTCTCTCTCTCTCTCTCTCTCTCTCTCTCTCTCTCTCTGATCTCTCTCTCTCTCTCTCTCTCTCTCTCTCTCTCTCTTCTCTCTCTCTCTCTCTCTCTCTCCATCATATTCTATCTCTTCCCTCTTCAAACACAATCGTCCTTTATCCCTCACTCTATTGCTTTCACTCGTCCCTCGAGGACAAGCTGAGATGATTTTGCGCCTAAAAACTTCCATATTCGAAGGACAACGGATATTACAGTGATGATGTTCCTATTCAGAGAAGAAATTCGTAGACCTTGGGATACCGCTCACTGGCAATTGAAAAAGCATTTCACTCGTCCACCAGAGGCAGCTGACATGAGGCGCTAAAATCCATTCAAAAAAACAAATTGCTAGATGTGTTCCTATCAAAAATGGGATCCAAATTGACGTCGTCCGGGCCTAACCAGCTTACCAGGGGCGCCAGGGTATACTGTGGTCCGCCATTCCGTGCTACCCTACAGGCACCCATACACTTCCCGCACCCCTCACCCTCCCACCACCCACACGCACCCTCACCTTCCACACACACCCTCACCTTCCACACACACCCTGACGCTCCACTCACACTCTGGCACTACACACACACCCTCACCGAGTCCACACACACCCTCACCCTCCACACACACCCTCACCCTCCACACACACTCACTCTCCACACACCCTCACCGAGTCCACACACACCCTCACCCTTCCACACACGCCCTCACCCTCCACACACACACCCTCACTCTCCACACGCACCCTCACCCTCCACACACACCATGACACTTCTCTCACACCCTGACACTACACACACACACCCTCAGCGAGTCCACACTCACCCTCACCCTCCACATACACCCTCACTCTCCACACACCCTCACCCTTCCACACACGCCCTCACCCTCCACACACACACCCTCCTCGCCAGCACCAAGTTATGAAGGATTTACCCGTGTCTAAGTCGAGCGGCTGCCGTGGGTTTGTTCCGTGTGGGTGAGTAATGGTTTCTATCTGTTGAGGTTTCGCCCGGCCACGCCTGCCCTTCCTCACTCTTGCTGCACACCAGCGTGGGTGTGTTGGTGTGGGTGGCACACACACACACACACACACACACACACACACACACACACGTGTGGGTGGCTCCCGCAACGCCTGCCAATATGGGGCCCCTCACCTCAGCAGTCACACAGGCGTATATTACGTTTAGACACGAACACTATGAAAAAGAGAGAGAGAGAGAGAGAGAGAGAGAGAGAGAGAGAGAGAGAGAGAGAGAGAGAGAGAGAGAGAGAGAGAGAGAGCCTAGCTACGAGTACTTACGGCGAGGTTCTGCCATCACGCAGGGCCGTCGCGTAGCGCGCACCGCAAAGGGGGAAAGTCAAGAGTTGAAGATAACGAAACAGACGTTTGAGTTGCGTGAGATGTCGAGTGTGATTGTGTGAGACGGAGAAGGGGGTTGTGTCTCGTAGACTGAATGCCAGCGAGCCCCACGAGTGGTGGACGAGGGAGAGAGCCAAGACGGCAACCAGGAGAGAGAGAGAGAGAGAGAGAGAGAGAGAGAGAGAGAGAGAGAGAGAGAGAGAGGAGGAGGAGGAGGACGGTGGTGTCCACCGGGGATCTGGCCGCCTTGGCCAGCGTCACGTGCGGTGAGGCCCCTGTGATGACGGTGCACGTCCTCAGTCTTGGAGGGTTTGTCTTACGTGAACTGAGACGGGAGGGCAACTGAATGCCCTGATCAAGGCCGTCTCATTTACAATATCAATATATATATATATATATATATATATATATATATATATATATATATATATATATATATATATATATATATATATATATATATATATATATCTTTCTTTTTCTTTCATACTATTCGCCATTTCCCGCGTTAGCAAGGTAGCGTTAGGAACAGAGGACTGGGCCTTTGAGGGAATACCCTCACCTGGCCCCCTACTCTGTTCCTTCATTTGGAAAATTAAAAAAAAAAAAAAAAAAAACGAGGAGCATGACCAGCTTGGATGGACCTCGAACTCACGCGGGCCCGACCCCAGGCAGCCTCTACATGCGACACAGTCAGTACCTCCTCTACAGAAGGTGTTCGTGATGAAAGTTATGGCTCCGGGCACGGCTTTGCCCCTGGGGGGTGAGACCAGTCGTCTCCTCTACTTGTTTCAGGATAGATCTATACACTCAAAACTGTGTCGCGAGGACCCGTGTGATGTCTTTGCCCACGCCGGAACATGTAGAAAGGGGAAAAATAGATAACCTATATCAAAGTTTTCCTTCTTTCTCGTCATGATATCCTACAGCCACGGGCTTTGGAGAGTTTTGAGTCCTTTCCAGAGGAAAAAAATTCACCCCTTCTACCATGCTTTAGAAGGGTAAAGCAGGAGAGGCTACAGTATGCACATAAGGACCAGGAACCGAGCCACAGTGATGGAAGTGTATACAGTGTTACATAATGCGTGAAGTGTTTACTGTTGGCAGTGTTTACAGACTTCCAAAGTATCTGGGGTACTTAACATTAGTAGTAGCAGCAATAGCAGTAGTAGTAGTAGTAGAAGAAGAAGAAGAAGAAGAAGAAGAAGAAGAAGAAGAAGATGATGATGATGATGATGATGATGATGCTAATAATACTTAATGAATAATGATTGTAATCAAATGTTTATTGAGGAAAATGCGGCCGAAGGATAAAGAAATATGCTGAGAAAACACACACACAGTAGACACTCTGGGCCTGTAACAAGGGGAAGACAATCTTCACCCAGGCGTTGTGGATAATTCAAGATGTTTACAGTGGTTGGGATGGGGGTTTGTTCCTGCAGCGGTTTGTACGAGCTCGGACGGCCTCGATGTGGTTGTGTTGCCGAACTGCACCTCGGGGACGAGGGATCTCTGGCGGTAAGAGGCGACGGTGGCGAGAACTATGCAGCGGCTTCGTGCTGAATGACGAGATGAGGTCCAAGGAATGACTGGAGAGAGATGAAAGGGCTCTGAGTTCTGACACCTCTCAAGTATCTGGGGCAAAACATCGTAATGGATAGAACGCTAACGCATATCTTGTATGGTAGGAGCAACTACTTCATTCCTTGACTTAACACGAGTCAAGTGTACGGTGATGGAGGCCACTGGGGTAATTGCTAAGGGGGGTCAGGTAAGGGAGGTATGGTATGTGTGTTCATCTGTGTGTATCCTGGCACGTCCCACGCAGGCTGACTGGCCCTAAGTGAAGTCATAGGATGTGGCTAGGGAGTGCCACACGCCTCAGGCTGCAGTTGCGACCAGTGCCTCGCTTGTGGCTCCGCCAGGTTACCATACGCGTTCGACCAAGCATTTGGTGGTAAGGTAACCACCTTCTGTCAAGTTCCTGCTTGACGTGTGGTGTTTTTACTGTCCTTCGTCTTCGATGTGTTGTAAAGATAGTAACTGTCGAGGCTGACGGTTACGAGAACAGTAGGAAAGTATAAATGGTTCCTGGGAGGCAGTGGCAACTCCTTCAATTGCCGTTAATACGTCTGTGGACCGTTAATAGTGACGCACTTAGCGGTGGACTTCAATATATTTGTCTTTGCCTCCCCTACTATCGTGACGTTTGTGTGAGTGTGTACGGGGAAGGGAGGGACAGCCTGGGTATATCTGTTGACCTGGTCGTTGCCAGGCCAAGGAACAGGGTCAAGAACGGCACCCTCCACGTGAACAGGGCAACAGGAAAGGGTTATGACGCATGGCACTCATTCCAAGTATGAGGAGCGGACATTCTTGTGACGCCACGTCCGCTGCCGGCCCAGGGGCCCTATTCTTGGGGGTTCCTCTAATCTCTGCTCCACTGCTGGAGGACCTGATCCTAACATCGATGTAAGGTGACCCTCCGATCTCTCTCTTCTCATGCTGGAGGACCTAGTCCTCCCTTCGATATGGGGTGCTCCTTCGATCTCTCTTCTCCTGCTGGAGGACCTAGTCCTACCTTCGACATGCGATGCCCCTCCGATCTCTCTTCTGCTGGTGTACCTAGTCTTACCATCGACATGGGGTGACCCTTCGATCTCTCTTCTCCTATCGGAGGACCTAGTTCTGCCGTTAACGTGGGGCGACACCTCTGTTAGGGACGTAGTCTTGTTATCGACGTGGAGGGAGAGACGGAAAAGAGATGATGCTCTGGTTTGTTTATACTTGAGGCTTCTGGGGTAACTGGTGTCGCAAGAAAAAAATGGTTGGGATCTTCAGAAAAATGAGAGCCAGTGCTCTGGCGTCTGAGAGTCAGTCGTCTAGACTACAGTTCTAGAGTCATAGATTCAGTCGTTTAGACTCCTAGAGTCAGTCGTTGCCTGTTGGGAGAGTATGTGGGTAACACCCCTCCCCCCTTCGTCTCAAGTGTCGTGTGCCTTGATGCTTTGAACGACTGGCCATGTGTGGGTGCAGCATAGCCTCGTGTTGGCCTGTGGGGGATGGAGTATGGCATCATGCTGGTCTGTGTGGGTGAAGTTTGGCATCATGCTGGTGTGTGTGTGTGTGTGGGTGAAGTAAAGGCTTATGTTAGTGTGTGTGTGTGAGGCATGCCCTCGGCATGGAATGAGTGGGAGGCATGGCCTCACGTTAAAATGTGTGGATGAGGCAAGGGCTCACTTTGACAAGTGTGGGTGAGGCATGACCTCATATTGAAGTATGTGGATGAGGCAGGGCCTCCTGTAGGTGTGTGTGGGCGCAACATGGTCAAGTCTTGGCCACACTGCTACATCTTGGCCACGCTCCCACAACTTACATCATATATCCAGCTGGCAAAGCCGTATACAAGGGACCTAAATTGGTAACGTATGGTGAGAATACGACATAACTGTAGGCCTCGTTGTTCTTATTCTCTCTGAGATTGGGTGGTTTGAGGGTGAGGAAAGGAAAAGGGGTTGGACAGGATAAGGCAGAGACGAGAACCAGATGATGGTGTACATTCGTATGGTGTATGTATTGCTGAAGTGCTTGGGTGTTGGGTGGTTTGGTGGGGACGTATTCTGTGTGCCTTCCTGATGTGCCTTGTTGATCCCCCTTCCTCCCCCCCAGTGTGTCACTTGACACACACACACACACACACACACACACACACACACACACACACACACACACACACACACACACACACGCTACCCCCTTCCCTCCCAACCGCCACCACTCAACCCCGAACCGGGTACGAAGGGGTCGGGAGGGGGCCCCCGGCGCGCCGCGCGACCTTCAGCTGTTTTAGGACCACCGCAAGGGATGGGGGGAGGAGGGGGGAGCGGCTCTGGCAGGGGAGGATGGGAGGGAGGCAGGCAGGATGACAAGTGTGAGTCAGAGAGCCAAGGACACACTAGGCCTGGGAGAGGAACACTTGTGTTGCTCACACTGCTGCTGGCCACAGAGGAGAAGGGAAGTCCCTACTTCCAGATGTAAACCTGAGGTGGTCTGTCTGTTCGTGGGTAATGAGTTAGGCACCTGTGGTGGTGGAGTGGGTTACACCTGCGTTGGGCAGGTGCAAGGGGGGTGTGGTCTTCAACAGGCCCACCCATCTCTTCGCTCCACCCACGAAAGAGACAAAACACTGTCGCAAATTCCTCATTAGCCATCGGTATCTCAATTACTGATTTAAAAAGAGGTTGTTGAGCAAGGGATAGACAAATGAACGTCGATCATAAGGGAATTGCGTCCTGGCCCCTGGTGTCGGGCAAGGGATCTAACTTCACAGATGGGACTCCTCCTTCAGTATTCACATCTCCGCTGATTTAGCCATTTTCTGTGCTTCATTTAAGGCCCGTCCTTGATGAGGCCCTTTGTCCGTGGCTGGAGCTTTGAACACAAAGGAAAGAATGCGATCAGATGAGATATTTAACATGAATCATATATATATATATATATATATATATATATATATATATATATATATATATATATATATATATATATATATATATATATATATATATATATATATATATATATATATATATATATATTCCTATGAGTCCACGGGGAAAATGAAACACGAAACACGAAATCACATGTTTACCAAATGGCGTCCTAGCTTCGTCTCTTCGATGTATATCAACTGACTGTTATATTTCTCTCTTGTGTCTCCCCTGATGATGTGATTATTACACGAAAGTGCACTTGGGAACTTTTCGTGTTTCATTTTCCCCGTGGACTCATAGGAATATCTTGATCACGCGCAAAATTGTGATCCTTTCCAATATATATATATATATATATATATATATATATATATATATATATATATATATATATATATATATATATATTATGTATGTATATATATATATATTCCCAAGAAAAATTATTATGAAAGAGTTTTTTGTTATCTTGGACCTGTCTACCTTTCGATAGGCTACGCTACTTCAAGTTGCTGGGAAACGTAGGCTCCTTTGGAGTGATACGTTCTTTGACGGGACTGTACTCCTGGTTGTGATACAGCCTTCTTTAACGATGTTATACCCGCTATATCACCTCTAGCAAGCACGCGGAGTCCGGTAACACCATAGTCACACGGGCCCTATACAGAGAGAGAGAGAGAGAGAGAGAGAGAGAGAGAGAGCATGTATGGCATTGAGAATTACCTTTAAACACATGAAGGTGAAATTCCAACCAACGGGAGTCGTGTAGAGGCTTGGATCATTAGGATGTGAAGGAGTGACTGGATGGTTGGTGTGGACCAGAGCCAGGCAGGCCTCTCCTCCCCTGCCCCTCGTCAACCCGTTCCAGATGGAGCTAATTAATGGTAATCCCCAGGCACCATATCTCACCGTCCCGCCCCGCCTCTATCACTGTACAGTGTTGTTCTGTCATCACTTTACGTCTTAGGGATCAGTGCTTTCCTACCTCTTCATTTCGTGGTCCACAAACCTCTTTTTACCCCGCTGTGTGTACCGTCCTGCATTTCTTTGCCTGAGAAATGTATTCATAATCTTTTTTTTTTTTTGCTTATGACTGGAACTTCTTCGACTAATATCAAGTTCCATCTAAACAGCTTTAAAGGTTCGGGGCCTGAGCATGCAAGAGGGTACAGGGAGTGCTGGGGATAGAACGAACTGGAACGATGTGGTATACAGGGGACGACGTGGTATCAGTGGGCTGAACCTGGGTAAATGTGCCTCTGAGTTAGTGCTGCGAACCCCATTTGGGAATCAATTTTTACGAGATTTCTTTTCCTTTACGTTCCCTCCCTGACGATAACACACCCTCTGACTGTTCTGTGATATCTAGGATGACAGACAGCAACCTTGCCTACTTTGGGTTATCCTGAGCGATGAGCACACAGGTGGATGTTCCAGGTGATCTTGAACAATAACACACCCCTGGGCGCTCTCAGTGAAGACCCTCCCCCCCGAAGATTTCACCAAGTCTTCGCCGGTATCTTCCGACTACTCAAGAATATCTTGGACGATAGCACACCCTCTTCCTGGCTATCGTGGACGGATACAGCAACTGCTAGATGCTGTTGGGAATGCGAAACAATGTATGAAATTCATACATTCGTGATTTTGATAGATACATTCGCGTCATATAAATCTTTTTATATCTTCTTCAGTGAAAGTTCAGACGAATTATTCTATGAATTAACATTTCAGCAGATACTGTAGCAGATACTGTATGAGAAAATACAGCTTGCTGTAGCCACAAACGTGGCCAGAATTACAGATCTGTGAACTGGGAAGGAGAGATAAGAACATAGTGTAGAAATACGTCAAAACTGAACATGAAAATGGTGTTCTTTATCGTGAATTTGGGTTGACCTGTTCTTGTGAGGCACACGGGCCAAGTGGTCCCTCTCGCGTGGGCCAGTGGTCCCCTCAGGTAGGCCAGTGGTCCCCCCTCGCATAGACTAGTGGTCCCCCCTCGCATAGACCAGTAGTCCCCCTCACTGGGACCAGTGGTTCCCCTCAGGTAGACCAGTGGTCCTCACGTGGGCCAGTGGTCCCCCCTCGCGTGGGCCAGTGGTCCCCTCGCGTGGGCCAGTGGTCCCCTCGCGGGCCAGTGGTCCCCTCGCGGGCCAGCGGTCCTCGGCCTGCTCAAGATGAACATCATCAGCCGAGCAGTTGAGCCACTGAGGCGACTCGTCAAGTCCGACTTCGACTTCTCCAACATGAACGACTTCGAGTACGACGACGAGTATGATGAAGGTAAGGCTACGTGTGTTACTTGCTCCTGGTACTGGGTAAGGCTACGTGTGTTACTTGCTCCTGGTACTGGGTAAGGCTACGTGTGTTACTTGCTCCTGGTACTGGGTAAGGCTACGTGTGTTACTTGCTCCTGGTACTGGGTAAGGCTACGTGTGTTACTTGCTCCTGGTACTGGGTAAGGCTACGTGTGTTACTTGCTCCTGGTACTGGGTAAAGCTACGTGTGTTACTTGCTCCTGGTACTGGGTAAGGCTACGTGTGTTACTTGCTCCTGGTACTGGGTAAGGCTACGTGTGTTACTTGCTCCTGGTACTGGGTAAGGCAACGTGTGTTATTTGCTCCTGGTACTGGGTCAGGCTATGTGTATTACTTATTCCTGGTACAGTCAGTAGGTGATGTTACGTGTGTTACTGTTCCTGTTACAGTCATCAAGTGAGGCTACGTGTTACTGATGCTCCCATCCTTTCTCTGCAGCTTAGCGGACTTCCCATGTCATTATAATTATCCTCCGTTAGACCTTCTCTATCATCTTTGTATGTGTACTTAAGTGATATCCAAACTAGTAGTTCACACTTGAGTGTGGGTTTAATGTATGTTACATATCTTTTTTTTTTCCTATTATCCATTTTCGTGGAGGTAGTCCTGATATCGGTTGGTCTGTATGTACTTGATGTGTAGTTTACATGTAGTTCGCGATCACTAGTTCATTGTGGTTCTGATCAGCCCCCAACACCACGAGTCCTCTTGTAATCTGTCCTGTGGGAGGTCAGGCATAGCCTGGCCTCAATCCGCTGACTCAAGTCTTCGCCAGTCTGCATTTGGTATGAGTGAATTTCACTGATCACTTTTCTGATTAGTGGTAGACACGTATAGTGTTATATCTCTATCGTCCCTCTGAAAAAAATAGGCACTACTTTTCTCTCTTTTTCTACTCCCTTGGCTCTGATTACTCCCCGAGCAATATCGTAGATGGGCTCCCGAGCGTTTCTCTAAACTCCATAAGTGTATATGACGAGTAATTAGAGCCATGGTTATGCATCCTTCATTGTTGATTTACTTTGAAACCTGGCATTCAACTCCTCGCGTATATTTCCCTATTCTGTATTAGCCACCCCAGCACCCCTTCACTGAACCTCTTAGACTTCGCAGAAGTGGAATACCCTCTGACTTTAAAAATCCGGGTCTCAGCTTATGTTCGTAAAGACATTGTTGTACTCGGTGTGATGCCCTCCTGTGTGCATGGGTTCTCTTAGGGTTTGGGGTTTACGTCTGATTTCGTTTGTTACTCCTAAGCCACACTCTTAAGGTTGGGGTCTTCGGCTTCCAACAGCTTGGTCGACCAACGACCCAACCCAGCGGCCTAGGCCCAGTTCGCGGTGTAGGGTTTAGAAGATCCCAAACTACTCCAGGTATTCTTTGAGCATTTCCGTCCATGGTTAATTTTTTCCTGTATCCGGGTTATGGACGCGACAATAAGGTCGATATGTATTGATGTTGTATCCGTCTCTGTGTGTTCAGTGCCGTGTTCTTGCAGTCTGATTGTGTTCAATTGCGTTTTCGTACAGACTTTCAGTGTGTTCAGTGCCGTGTTCTCAAAAACTTTCAGTGTGTTCAGTGCCGTGTTCTCAGAGACTTTCAGTGTGTTCAGTGCCGTGTTCTCAAAAACTTTCAGTGTGTTCAGTGCCGTGTTCTCAAAAACTTTCAGTGTGTTCAGTGCCGTGTTCTCAAAAACTTTCAGTGTGTTCAGTGCCGTGTTCTCAGAGACTTTCAGTATGTTCAGTGCCGTGTTCTCAAAAACTTTCAGTGTGTTCAGTGCCGTGTTCTCAAAAACTTTCAGTGTGTTCAGTGCCGTGTTCTCAAAAACTTTCAGTGTGTTCAGTGCCGTGTTCTCAAAGACTTTCAGTGTGTTCAGTGCCGTGTTCTCAAAAACTTTCAGTGTGTTCAGTGCCGTGTTCTCAAAAACTTTCAGTGTGTTCAGTGCCGTGTTCTCAGAGACTTTCAGTATGTTCAGTGCCGTGTTCTCAAAAACTTTCAGTGTGTTCAGTGCCGTGTTCTCAAAAACTTTCAGTGTGTTCAGTGCCGTGTTCTCAAAAACTTTCAGTGTGTTCAGTGCCGTGTTCTCAAAGACTTTCAGTGTGTTCAGTGCCGTGTTCTCAAAAACTTTCAGTGTGTTCAGTGCCGTGTTCTCAAAAACTTTCAGTGTGTTCAGTGCCGTGTTCTCAAAGACTTTCAGTGTGTTCAGTGCCATGTTCTCACGTATTCTTAGTGTGTTCAGTGCCTTGTTCTCACGTATTCTCAGTGTGTTCAGTGCCGTGTTTTCACAGACTCAGTGTGTTCAGTGTCGTGTTCTCAAGTCTTTCAGTGTGTTCAGTGCTCTGACAGACTCACAGTGGGTTCGATGGTGTGTTCTCACACCTACTTTTATCGGGCCACATCCTCATGCTCTGTGTCTCTATCTTTCCCTCCCCAGCCACCCTAGACAGCACAGAGGCGTCAACACCTGCATCAGGTCAGTAAGTCTGCAGTTTTGGGCAAACACGAAATCACAACTAGGAAGGGACGTGTGGCCATCAGAGGCCACTGTGGCTCTCTCCTCCCGTATGGTGGCCCAGACAACAGCACCTTAAGCTTGATGGGTAATCTTCTGGATAAAAGAGAAGGCTGGCCAGGACCCATCAGATAGTGAAGGGGGGAGGACAAGATTTTTCTTTGATCTTACATGGTGTAGGGCCGGGCTGAAGGAGGAAGACTTGAGGGAGGGAGGCATATTGACGGGGGAGGAAAACAAGCTGATGAGGAAGGAGGTATAGAGAGAGAGAGCAGGAGCAATTACCTCTCTGCCCCATGCTCCCTGACCCATCTCTCCCCACTAGAAGATGGACGAATGTCATCTGCCGATTACCCTGACACCCGCTCTTACTGGCTCAAGTAGATAGGCTTCATCCAGTTCCTCTCCAGGTTCCCTTTTGATTGCTGGAATCGAGGTAGAGATTGAGGTATACTCACCTCGCCATACGCGTCTGTCTCTCTTCGTCTGTCTCTCCTCCATCTGAGTATGTGTACGTCTACCATTTCCACGTACCCAGCACCTATATCCTCACGCACCGTCCATATTAGTGCTATCGAACCCTCCGACCTCAATTCAAAATGTTAAAAAAAATTTTTTTAACCAACTCACTGAGGTTGTTGGCTAACTTTACTGCCTCATGTCAGGCTTTTGATCACGCTCGATTAGTTTCCTCACATCATCGGCACCTGAGCTCACGCCACAGTGGTGTGTGTGTGTGTGTGTGTGTGTGTGTGTGTGTGTGGGATGGGGTGGGGAGTGACTCAGACATCTACACTTGTGCCCCACAGATACGTACAGACACGTTAGAGCAAATAGTTTAAGAGAAAGAAGCAGTTGACCTGTAACGGGGTCACTGGCTGTAAGGTATCTGATCTCAGTCTTTGGTCTGCCATTGTAAGCTGTGACCCAGCTTGTTATGGTGACGCTTTACAGGGAAGGTGTATTGGATGGGAACATTCGGGTCTCTCCGAAACACGTCGGAGAAAGGAGGAGAGAGAGGGGTCGGGGGTCTTACAGCTCTTGATCAAGAGAAGTAACTTTCCATTCCTTTCTTCCAGTTATGGTGAAACACCCCTGGAGAAAGTACACTCAAGCAACGCTACACTCAAGCAACGGTATGGAAGATTACCGTAGCCCTAGATTGACTTGTTTGTGTTAGCGAGTCACTGTGTTGGAATAAACACTAGGAAAGGAAATCCGGGGGTGTGAATCGGGGGGGGGGCGGGTAATCACCCTTCCTGTGGCGAACTGCGGACGCCTGGCGCCAGGACCCGTGTGTGTGTGTGTGTGTGTGTGTGTGTGTAAGTGGTTGACCAGAGTTGCTAGTGACGTCAACTGGACACCATGATAGCGTCTTGTGTGACACCTTCTGTCCCCTCACACCTCGCCCGTCAGCTCCTGCCTCGTTGGACTGTAGGAAACCTTCTAGATGGTCGTCCAAGATTTCCACTCCTAGTACAAATCTCTGGTCAACTTGGCTCTTGTTTTTGCAGCATATTAAACACCGATGACCCGTCTGTAGGTCGGTACGTGAGGTACCCCTGTTAAGGACTTTTTCCAAAGTCCCTGTGAACGTTTTTTTAAGTACTGGTTTGTGTAATATTTTACCACACTAATGGAGACGTGTGGTCCAGAGGTGTGTACCTGTAGAAGTAAGAGGTGTGCGTGAGTGCGTGTATGTGTGTGTACAAGGTGTGTAACTAAGCAGTTGTCGAGAGGTGTGTGAGGAGAGAGAGAGAGAGGGAGTGTGTGTGCGTGTGTCGCTTATCATCCCTGTCACCCCTGTATTCACCAGAGAGAGTGCATGTCGCTTGTCATGCCTGTCATCCCTTATATTCACCAGAGTTTATGGTACTTCAGACGGCTGGGTTCTCTCCCTAAAGTTCATGTGTCACTTTCTGTCGCGTCCCGGACAACCCTGGTTTTCACCTTCGACTCCTTGAGCCACACGATCGCCAGGACTTGTTCCTGTGTCCTGGGGCACCATCCTCTCCGTGTCAACAAGGAGAACCATCATTGAGCGTCTGTATGGCAATTTTATTACCGGAATCGTCTCGTGGGATTAAGTCGTTTAGTTATATTCTTTTTTAAAGTCTCTGAAGATACAGAGGGCGATATTAGCACCGACTGGTGCTTCAGACGAGGGAGAGAGAGAGAGGGAGGGAGAGGGAGAGAGAGAGAGAGAGAGAGAGAGAGAGAGAGAGAGAGAGAGAGAGAGAGAGAGAGAGAGAGAGAGAGAATCGTCCTGTGGGGTTAAACCTTTTATATTGACCGTCGACAGTGTCCAGGAACCTCCTGTCGTGGGTGGCAGCGAGGCGGCCATGGCTCCACCATCCGGGTGGCTAGAAGTGCTCCCCTCCCCCTTACGTCTCAGCAGACGGTGACACCGTGACCTCCCACACAGGCTCGTCAACACCCCGGGCCCTCCGTGGGAGATGTCCCTCGCGACAGACAGATCTTGACAGCGTCGTCAGCTCCCCAAGTTGACGACACTTCCTTCATCACAGACCCCCTTGAGCTCGACGGGACGACCCATGATCATGTAGGCTTTCATGACCCAACGGCGTAAGAGCACCGTGTTCAAAGGCCGTAGTACTGTCGTGTTCAAAAAGGTAGCCTCTCTCGTTTCTCTCACCCTCACATGAGCTCATTTCAAACCAACCTCTCCTTTGGCATATGGTGGGAAGCAGCGACAAAACAGGCAGAGTGAGACACACCCGAGTCAGGAGGAGGAGCATAACACATGCTCCGCCTCGCAACATAAACCATCACCCCCAGGGAAAGCACGAGGGGGCGGCACCACTCTACCCCCGGACACCCTCTGCCCCCTTGGTGCTGTATCACGCTCTCACACTCGTCTCCGTCGTCGCTCGACCCTCAGAATGGTATCAAACTTGGCCACCATGACGTATGTATATAAAAAGAACTATGTAGGTGGAGGGATGGTGGATCAAGCGATGGAGGGCGGGTATTGCTGGACGCAAGGCGGGTAGGGGAGAGCACTGGTGATAGGCCAGGGGAGGAGGGGACACTGCTAGAGGCCAAGGGGGAGAGGGAAGGCTACTGCTGGGGGCCAGGGAGAGGGGAGGACACTGCTGGAGGAGGCTAGGGAGGGCTCTTGTGGGGGCCAGGCTGCTCCCTGACTGGGGTTACTTTATTCGTAATAAATTTGATAATGATGATAATCTACCGTCTACCTGAATGATAATGAACTGGTAGTTGTAGATGAGTGTAGATGCGTGGAGGTAGAACTCAATTAGGAGTATACCCGGAAGATACCCACAGCATACCTAGAGTATATCTGGGAGCCTTGGAGACGAACTAGGGTTCCACTGAAGGCTTTGCTGAGTGGATGAAGCTTAAGCTTAGCGTGTACGGTAAGTTTGCATTAAGAGAGCGCTGGTGTATGGCTGTGCGCCCTATGGGTACATAGATCGGGGATAGGCAAAAGAATAGGAGCAGTAGAGGATGGATTAACTCACGTAAGATATTTGGTATCAGAGGTTATAGACGTGAGAAGGATGTTGGGTGTAAGGATAGCATTTTAGAAAGACTCTAGGACGAAAGTCTCCTAAAGATGATATGGTTTTTAGAAGGTAAGGTAGATAATAGGTTGGCTGAGGAGATGTGTGGCAGTATAGTGGTAAGTTCATAGAATCTATGTCTGACGCAGTATAGGGTACAAGGACGATAGGGAAACTGTTGATGCATATAGGATTGGATGCTATGAAAGCAGCTTTGTGTATATTGTGTACATGATTCGAATGTGCCAAGTGAAAAAGTGAGAAACATTTACATAAGTGTGGAGGTCCATGTTTCACTCTAATGCACTGGTCATCGTGGGTTGAGGATATGTGTGTGTGGGTGGGGTGTGTGTGTGTGTATATGTGTGTGTGTGCGTATGTGTGTGATGTCAGAGGCTGTGTGTCTGGCGCACCTTAAAGGAAACTGGAGTGGTTGATCGGGTGAAAGCATTTAGTCACTGAAGTCCACACTGGTTTAAAAAAAAAAATTGGCATATGTTACAGTGTAGCTCTGTACCCATTCAGGAGATGGGTACAGTAGCTTATATGACAAGTTACATAGATGTGGCTTGGGTACTTTAAGGTTTCACTGGATGTACGTCAGAGGCAGGCTGATTCAAGGTGTGAATTAGGATCACATGTACTGATGATGTAGAGGGAGGTTAGATGGCGCTTACCCACCCACCAGCGTCCTTATCAGATATGCCGTGAGCGGTCCGGTCATGTAAGACCGACCGACCGGTCAAGCATTACTGTATGTGTCACCTAATACATATCGAGTCCTCACTCAAGCCATGAGTCGACCGTAGGGTACTAATATAAAATTCCGTTAGTTTCTTCGAAGTAAGCGATGTATGTATCTATGGCAACCAACACTGGCGTCGGAGGTCTTCTACCCGTACTATAGCTTGGCCCCCCGGGCCAAGCTGCAGCCTCGCTCCTTTAATCAATCAGGCTGATGGAGACCCGTGGCTCGAAGACCCCCTCATAACCACGCCATCCGCGCTGGTCTGCTACAACTTGGAGGTACTCGCTCAGGATCTTTTCTATTTCCCCTCCGTACACTCCATACTGTCTCTAATGTCTGCAAGTTGTTGTGAATTTAAGCCATTTCTGCTTTACTTTGTTCCTTAATTTGTTTTTGCCTAAGGATAGAGCCGTTTTAAGATTGTTTTCAGCCTAGTTGATGGTTCTTTTTTCCCTTTTTCTTCTTCTTCCCCACTAAGTGATATTTGGACGGGTCCGTTTTCTTTTGGCGAGCGAGAACTCTTTTTTTATTTCTTCTTTTTCGCTCAGGTTTGTAGCTCGTTCCCGCCTCCTTTAGAGAGAGAACCTCTCTCTCTCTCTCTCTCTCTCTCTCTCTCTCTCTCTCTCTCTCTCTCTCTCTCTCTCTCTCTCGTCTCGTCTCGTCTAGACATCACGCCCTCCACCCCCCCTTTTTGACCCACTGAAATGTGTCCTGTTGTGTGTTTTGGTGTGCCACTAGCAGTCGTAAGGAAGGAGGGAAGGGTCCAGCAAGGCCAGTAGTAGTTAGTGATGTCTTCCTTCTCCCTTGGGAGGGGGAAGGGCACCGGCTGAGGCCTCCCCTCCTCCTCACCTTTCCCTCTCCCCCCTCCAGCCACCTGCCACCTGCTCCGCCACCTGGTAAGTGTTTACTCCCCCTCAGCGGTGAGCCATCACAGCTGTGGTGGCGCCATGAGACCCTATCTTCGTGGGTCTGTGTTTACGACACCTCTGGAGAATTTCCTGAGCCTGGGAAGGTGGGAGGACGCCTCATGGGGAATATCCTGAGCCTGGGAGAGTTGGAGGACGCCTCATGGGGAATATCCTGAGCCTGGGAGGGTTCGGGAGGCCAGTATCTCCTGGACATCCGGGGTGTTCGTATCTTCGTCGCCAGTGTCGCCAAGGTCTTGTCTTTATCGTCGTCAGTGTCGCCACGGACTTGACAGCCACTGATATTTTTTTTTATATATTTGCTGTTTCTATGTACCCCAGGCCAGCTGAATAAGCTAGTAATTATAGTAATGATAATGATGATAGTAATAATAATGATAATAATAATAATAGTAATAATGATGATAATAATGATAATAATAATAATAATAATAATAATAATAATAATAATAATAATAATAATAATGATAATAATTGTAATGATGATAATGATAATAATAATGATAATAATGATAATAATAATGATAATTTTAATAATGATAATACCAATAATAATGACGATAATGGTGATTATAAAGGTTAAAAACTAACAGCATATTGAATGAACAACAGTCAAAGGTTTGATATATACAGGGGAAAGACATCCAAGAGTAAACAGGATATGTTTAAGAAGTGGGGAGTGGGTGTCGTCTAACAGTCTGTATATAAACAGAGAAGTTGAGGTTATCATCTGTTATTCCGTTGATTGCTCGTGATGTTCACAATGGTTAGGACGAAGCTATTCATCATCGGTCCGTATGAGCTTGTATGAGTCTAGTACTGTTGTGGTTGTGTGTTTGTGTGTATGAGTGTAAGTGTACTTCTCTGTATACAGCGGACGGGGGAGGGAGTTCTACGCTGGTGTGGGGAGACCCATCTCCTAAATCATCCTTACCATCATACTACTTTTGAAAGCAGTCTCCTCCCTCAGCTTGCTCCACTCACTCACCCACCCATCCTCATATCATAGAAAAAAAAAGTATTTTTTTCTTTACAGCTTTTTTTACTCACAATTTTCGTGTCTTGGTTTCACGTCATTTCCTCTGGTTGTTCTATCTTTGCTTCTTTCGAAGACCTGCTCGCTGTTTTACATCATCATACTGGTTTGAAAACTTAGAAAGTGTGATCAAGTCGCTCCTCCCTCTTTTACTTTTAATAAAGGATATATCTGAGGTCTCTAAATTTCTCACTCTAACTCATCTCTCTTCATTCTGCCACTGTTTCTCCTGGCTTCCTCTGGATTTCCTTCATTAGTTCTCCGTACTTCTTCAAGTGCGATGACCAAATATGAGAGGCATATTGTTAGCTTTGGCCTAATGTAGGACATGAGCACATCCCTCTCTGTATACTTCACTGCAGTTTTATCATTTACCAGTTTTCCTGGAGAAGGATCCTAGAGACGAGTTGGGTATAAAGTTAACTCCTGAGTCCCCCTCTCACACACACACACACACACACACACACACACACACACACACACACACACACACAGGTACCATGTGTACCACGTGTAACTTGTGTACCGTGTGGACGTACCATGTGTGCCATCACGAGTGCTTCACATTCACTTGGGTTGAATTTCATCAACCAAGTACCAGATCAACGTTGGAGGAGTTTGCCTCAGTCCCCTTTTGATTATTTTGATTAATCCTTTTCACTCTTCACTTCCCTGTTGACCTTGGCACGAGGTGCGGCCCTTCAGCACGACGGGACGACCCTTTAGCACCATGGTACGACCCTTGGGTATAAAGAGCGCATCGTCGTGCTCAAGGGTCGTACTTAAGGATCTTGCCCTTCGTATTCAAGTGTTATGCAGTCGTGTTCAAGGGTCGCATCGTCGTGCTCAAGGGTCGTACGTTCGTGCTCGTGGGTCGTACCGTCGTGCTCAAGGGTTGTACTGTCGTGCCCAAGGATCGTACCGTCGCGCTCAAGGGTCGCACCGTCGTGCTCAAAGGTCGTACCGTCGTACCCAAGAACCGTATCGTCGCACTCAAGGATCGTACCGTCGTGCTGTAGGATCGAACCGTCTTGCTCAAGGATCGTACCGTCGTGCTCTAGGATCGAACCGTCGTGCTCAAGGGTCGCACCATCGTGCCCAAGGGTCGTACCGTCGTACTCAAAGGTCGTATCGTCGTGCTCAAGGGAGCTAGAAATGTATGGCACTATCATCCCTGTCTGTTATGTTCCACAAACAGACCCTCTTCCTCCTGCAGTGAAGGGCGTGAGAATACCCACGTCTGTTTTGCCCTGGCTGGCCTCATGGTCTATCGTCTGTGCCTCCTCACACACACACATACCTTATACCCTCAGACACAGTGAGGGGAAGGTCAAGGAGACCACTGTAGCACAGAAGAAGGGGCGGAAGAGGTGGATGAAAAGAAGGTTTTTTTTTATTTACCTCTCGTACGTACAGTCTCAAATTAGCATCAGTGCAATCCTAAGCCAGCGAGACAGGTACATAGCATGTGTGTGTCTGAATTTCGCTTTTTTGTATGCCGTATTGATGACTGTTGTGGTTACGTAGACGTGCGAGGTGGCTTTTGGTATAGAGGAGGAGCGGTCGTGATGGGCGTCAAGGTAGTCATCGAAGTCCTCTGACGTAAGTCGTACAGCCGGGGGTCCAGTTCGTCAGTGAATCATTTCTAACCTTTCCTCCCCCAGCTGCTTTTTATCCTGGACTCTGGCCAAGCTGAGTGGCCATGACTAAGACCTCTTGACCGTCGTGGACCAGCTGTGCTAGGCCCTCCCCCAAACCACCCCTCATGCTCTCTCTCTCTCTCTCTCTCTCTCTCTCTCTCTCTCTCTCTCTCTCTCTCTCTCTCTCTCTCTCTCTCTCTCTCTCTCTCTCCCTCTCTCTCCCTCCCCCTCTCCCCCCCCCCTCTCTCTCTCTCTCTCTCTCTCTCTCTCTCTCTCTCTCTCTCTCTCTCTCTCTCTCTCTCTCTCTCTCTCTCTCAGGAATTCGGAGTCACTCTCCGAATTTGATTTAAAAATATACATTTTTTTTTTTTTAGTCGAAATCTTAAAAATCATATCATACTTCTGGTTAGAATGATATTGATTTTTGTCACTTCTTTTGTTTCTTAAGATACAGTGACACCTGTGGAGGGGTTCATTCCTCCCCACATACCTACCACACACTTGGCACTGTATTTGACTATCTCGACCCAGCAGTGAACCAGAAGGAAGAAAGTGATACACATCAGCTCTGAAAAAAAAATACGTCCTTGGGTTAAATCATTTCAGAAATATCCTCCAAACTTGCCAGAGTCTTCACGCTGATGACCTGAACAGTGCTCTTCCCGTGGTTCCTCCCTTGGACATAGACATTAGTGTCTTCAACTACATGGATTACGTACGACCCATGGTCCTTAAAGTGATTAAGCCCTTAAGCCCCACTGAACCCCGACAGTACGATAGTTCGGAGTTGAATACGTGACCTTTGACCTGACCTGTGTGATCAAGGCGTGACCTTAGGGTCATACCTTCGTGCACAAAGGTCATGTACCGTCGTGCCCAAGGGTTGT
>NC_092258.1:10613186-10755686 GCF_036320965.1 Panulirus ornatus
ACACGAACAGAGTATTTTCAGTGAGGTCTCACCACAGAATTGGAGGGAGTAAACATTGCCTCTTTTGTCTTATAGTTTATCGCTCTGGTTACGTCATCTGATGTCCTATTACGTCATCTGATGTCCTACCCTACTGTGTGCGGGTAGTTCATTGCCTCATATATCTTAGGTCATTTGTCATTACTCCGCGGTCTCTTTCCTCTAGTAACTTTAGGTAATGGGTTTCTAAGTATTTTATGTTCATTATTATCTTTTTCTCTGAGCAAAATGCTTTATTTGGCATTTGTTTAGACTGAAATCCCATCTCCCTTGTCTCTGATCGCTCCATCAGGATATTCAACTCCTTTGAATCCTTTACCTGTCTTTGCACGGAGCTTAATATCCTACTTTCGTGGTCTTTGTGACCGCCCACTCCCACCGTCAGAGGATGGGATTACCCCGCCAAGGACATAGGCCACTGTAACCCCCCTTTCCTCCACGTACATGGGTTAACCCCCGCCAGACATGGGTCATTGGTGACCTCCTAGGCGAGTATTACCTGTGCAGATAATCTTACCAGACCCCTGCTGATACTTTGAGATCACTCGCACAGCCTCCCTCTGGCGCAAGAACCAGTCGTGGTAATACGGTTGCTTCCTCAACCCCGCTACACACAGCAGGTCTCGTGTCTGTTCTTCCAGCACTCGTTAAACTCCCTCCGTCAGCTGCGTTTTCTTCACCTGCTTCAGAAAAGATTTTGGTCGGTGCGAAAATCTGGTGCAGTCTTCGTCCCCCCAGGAGAGGAATTGGAGAGGATTGTGGCCCAACTTTATTATCATCATCTTCTTCTAGGTCATTAGTCTGCCTTTGTTTTCCCTTCCCCACCTCTCTTCAGGTGTTGACTGCTCGTCCATTTATTGGTGGGGCCGGATGTGGTTTTCGCCAGTGAGAGAGAGAGAGAGAGAGAGAGAGAGAGAGAGAGAGAGAGAGAGAGAGAGAGAGAGAGAGAGAGAGAGAGAGAGATGGAGTGTTTGGAGGAGCTTGTTATGATGCATTAGGAGTCACGAGTGTGGCTGGTTAAAGGTGGCTAGTGAGGAGTGGTTGGCCGGGATTAGTAAGGCTAGGGATGAGGATGTGGCTCGTGTTGCTTGTTTAGGGTGTTGTGTGTGTGTGTGTGTGTGTGTGTGTGTGTGTGGTTCGTTGGGGGGTGAGGAATGTGGATTTATGTGGTTTGTTGGAGGGGAAGCGCGCTAGTGATGTTGGATGTGGGTGGCATGCTTGGGAGATGGTTAGTGAGAGTGTGGCTCTGGGTCCTACTGAGGTAAATCAGATCCTGGCTGGTCTCTATGTTGCAGTCGAAGGTTAGGATTGAGAGGGTGTAGGACGATGGAGTCAAGGATGGGCGAAACGGAGTGGAATAGAGTACATTGGTTTGGTAGTTAAGGCAGGAGACACCATCGTCTGAGACAGATGCCTCAGTCCTTGTGGAGAGGTGTTTGGCCCAGAACAATATATAGCCGAGAACAGTAACGTTGGCGTCCCGTTATAATTTGTAACGTTAGTCTAAGGTTATTAGTTGGTGCTGTCACACCGTAGCGAAGCTCATACTTTTCGTTGCCATAACGAATTATAAAAGGAAATATTCATTTATTTAATGCTCATTTCTGGAAAATATACATTTGAAAGTCTCACTAAGCCAACCGTACGACACTAGAAATCCACTAGAGAACGTTGTTCTAGTCAATTTTCTTAGTTCGCCACTTATGCCTAGGGTTGTAAACCTCAGTAATGATACAGACTGAACATGAAGCATTCTTTGTGTGTGACTTGACGTCCACCAGGAAGGGCAATGTCGAAAGCAAGATTTTTTCTCCCCTCTTGCGAAATGACCGACTAGGCGTTGTGAGGCATTCTACAAATATTTGCAGACAGACGCTCAGAACTGGAACAGCAATTGAATGTCTGTGTGCGCGGCGGCCAGTCCGTGAGAGAGCGAGAAAATAGGAAAATTGCAACGAGTCTGTAATAGCGTTCGACTTGTCCGAATCAGTTCTCTATATTTCCACTAAAATCATCCCTCTGCTTTTCATACCCCCTATTCCTTTGATATGATTTAACAGTGATGTAGACTAAGGCTATAATACAATGATAACGAGAAGGATGAAGACCTTTGTAGGTTCTGTAACTAGAATCATCGTCGGTTGTTGAATGTCCAGGTTCGTAACGAGGGTGACGTCACAGGCTGCTCGGGGCCGCCAGCTGAGCATGGAAACAGAGAGTGGCGGCAGAGCGAGGCTGTTAGTTCTCAGAGTGTGTGTGTGTCTCACTCTCTTGTTTCCCCTAGCCAAACCCTACGTGCATACTTTCGTGGATATCATATAATCGTAAATTTATTTTTTTTTTACTTATTTTTGTTTGTGTATGTAATGTGCATCGCTTCCGTCCATAGTAATGTATGTCCACATATATTATCAAGTAATTCCTTGCGTTGGTATGTCGTAGAACCACATATGTGCATAGTGCTACTAGTGTTGAGGGAAATTTGCCCTGTTCAGTCGCCCTGCGTGAGCTCCTGAAATCTTCAAGGTTGTATTAGGAAGCTTGCAAGCTCTCTTACCTGTGTATGGGAGCTCAAAGTATTGAAGTGTTAACTCGGTGAGTTAGTATGAGCTGTCAGCCCTCACAAGGGTTCAAGAAAACTACATATCTTCAGCGGCTTGTATACATATGGAAAAATACCTTGCGTACTGTGTGAAGACTGTGCTGAACAGTTTCGAGGGGTAGACCTCTGTAAAGTCGGTAAATCTGAACTCTGGACTTAAGCTTTGGATCATCCTTGTCCTGTGGAGCGTATCGTGAAGGACATGAGGACACAGTCGTGAGGCTGCTCCAGCACGGCCTCTCCCACAGAGGTAGTGGGGGAGGCAGGTTCGAGGCACGTTCCTGTGGCCGCTTGATGAATAGGTGAAGGAGGGTGTGTCACAGACCTACCTTCACAGCGTAGCTTGAGACGCAAATGCTTGCATTGCACTCATTTGTTGGTAGTTGACATTAAGAGCCAAACTATGGGTTGTAGTTTACATGTAGACCCACAGGTATTCGTCTACCACCTGGACCATGCTTGAAGTTACAGACTACACTTAGGGTTAAACTAGAGGAAATATACGTCAAGGGCCACGGTAAGAGTTAAAGTCCAGGGCGACACATTGTGTTGTACTCTAGATTCAGGGCTACACTAACTGTTCGTCACCATCCAGAGATACAGAAGGTGTTTTAGTGAACTGGGTCACAGTAGTCATTAGATTATGGTTAGATCTACGTTAAACGATAGTTCAACTTAGAGCCAACATTCATGGTCACAAGACTTTATAAAGCACAGGTAATGCAGCAGCAGATGTAATAACCAACTCCCAGAGCTACACTGCTTCTCACAGTTTACATTCATGGTCACGCGAGATGTTATAGTTTTCAACTATACACCTTGGATCAGTGTTTTAGGTAAATCCACACACCATAACTGCTCTTGGGTATTATATTAACAGCGTATTTTTATAATTTATTTAGGCGAGGAAACAGAGCGGTTAGCTAACGTCTCAACAGTGAGCGAAAGGTTGATGAGTGACTCAGGTCTTGCTGTAACCAACCAACCGTACAGTTATCTGGGTGAACACCTAGGGAGGTGAGGCCCTGCCACCACCTGCTCCCCCCCACAGCCCGTCTTGCCGCTTCTCTTTGTAACGGTCGTGCTGCGCACGTGCCTCCGACCGTACCAACGTTACCACAACACGCACGTACTGCTCGCCGTGCCAGCGTCACCACAACGCGCACGTGTCTATCACCGCCAGGGACGAGGTTAAAAGACGGGCCGTGCATCACCATAACACGCACGCGCCCCGTACTTTCAAGCACGAGGCTAGAGAGGGTGTGCCTTATCGCCGGGACGAGGCATGGTAGAAGCGAGGTTATAGCGTGAGACCACAGCAGAAAGGGGTAGAGGAAGGAGCTGCCGTGGCGTGTTATGTTATAAGCCTGGAGCATGACGGTGCACGAGGACCAAGTGCAAGCGCACACGGCCATCGGCGACGAGAATCCCGTGTTCCGTGTGGTTACCCCACCCGGGACGGACGGAGCCTCCTCTGTCACCTCGTTGGAGGATGATTTGGGACACCTCATGACCCTTACGAGCAACAGGGCTCCTCACATCCCTCGCCATGACGGGTATCGAAGTCTGGCGATCATGGATCATCGCGATGCACCGCCCGCGCTACTCAGCCTCCCGCCTGACCCAGCTAAACTCCGCCCGACCCCCGCCCAGTTCCCCAAGTACAAGCGGCAGTACAAAGTGGAGAGCATCTACGTCAACGACCTCTACACCCTCACCTACGACGAAAACGAGACACTCGAGTCCATCAAGTCCATCGTGGTTAATTATGTAAGTATGAGACGAGTTGTGGTGGTGGTGGTGTTTAGAAGGCGAGCAAATATAGCATTAGCAGATTAACTTTCTCTCTATTATCTCTTATCTCAGCTTCAGTATATAAACATGGTCAGATGTTTTGCAGATGATATGAGTAAAATAAACGCAAAAGAAAACAAGGCAAAGAAAATAATACAGTAAACCCCGAATGTAATTTATACATGGGCAAAAGAGAACCTGACTGAATGTGATAAGGAAATATTTGAGTAGATTATAGATAATCAATATATCATTGAGGGAAAGGTGTAGAATATGAAGCGCAGGTTACAAAGAACAGGAAGGCATCACAGATACGAAACTTGAATTCAAGAGAACCCATTGATTAGACGATTCTATCAGGCCGAGTATTGAGTGGTATGATAATAAGAACTTGGACAACGAGAGACGGAAAGCTAATGATGAAAATGTCCATTGTGGAGAGTTGAAGCAAAAATAAATACTGCTCCGTTTTATGGTCACCAGCATCTTCACAGGCAAAATTGATAGTATGGAACATGAACTATCAGGAGAGGTTGAAAGTGCTTAACTTTACAACCTAGAAACGAAATGAGAAACATGATAATTTATGTTTGGCAGAAAATCAAGGACAAGAACAACTTCTTGATCCGCAAAGCATCTCATCAAAGGAGGAAGCAAGGAATAAAATTTAAGTCTGTTGTAATACCCGTGGGATATGTCTTTGACATATCACAAAGATATACGAGAGCCCTGCAAAGATGGAGAGACTTAAGTGTACCATCCATAGAATCGAGAATTGCATGAGACAAGACAGAAACCTTTAAAAGAGAACTTGACATATGATACAAAACAGTTCCAGATGAAACCAGGTTTGATGATTATGTAAGCTGCATGGCGGCAGAGGGAAACATTGTAATTAATTAAGCCGGACCTGCGTTGAGCGCTACTTGCTAGCCTGACTGTTGCTAACATTTTGTCATAGCCACGCTTGTTTTTGTCTTTCAAACGTTCATTATTTCCCACATGAGAGAGGCAGCGACAGAAAGAGATGACTGAACGATAGGGTAAGAATTATCATTGCTTGATTCCTTCTTTTGGAAAGTCATACAGAGGGGGAGGTTTTCCAGCCTTCAGCTTCCACCCCTTTAAGTCGCCTTTGACGACACTCAGGAGATACGGAAGTTCTAAAGACAATTGAAACATTTTCCCATGCCTTACCCATTTCTTGTTCTTTTTATTTCCTCTAATAATTAATAAAACAGGTAACTGAAAAGGTCTTGTGCATTTTCTCTCTAGACTGCCATGCTGAGGCGATGAAATAGAAAGCTCAGTGCTCTCTTCGTCCTCCGTTGATCTGCTGAGCTAGGAGGCAAAGACGCAGTGAGACTTAAAGGCATTCTTCCTCCAAGGTCTTTGTGTGTTCAAATGGAACAGAAATGTGTTGTGGTTCCAGGGTTCAATGGTTTGTGATTTTTTGCGGTTTTCTGTAGTCTGCAGCACCACCTTGATTTACTTAGTCCTCCATTGATGTGGCCCCAGACCAGCTGCCTGTCCCTATTCCATATATTCACTGTTACACCTTTGAGGTGTCTGCCACTGACAGCAGGCCTGGGGTTCTCCTTTCAGGTTGTCATCTGGTAGAAGCAATACTTCTTGGAACGAAGTAACTGATGTCGCCTGCCAGGCGCACAGACCAACGAACTCTAACGGGTTTAAAGCATGATGGCTAAACAGGTTATCCACTTCTCTGCTGCAGATACACCGATATTCAGAGTAGATAGGAGAGGCAAGGGAAAAGGCTTTACCAATGCAGAGGACAAGTGCTTCACAGCGGATGTCGAAAGAACAGTTTGGGGACGACAGATGGGAAGGGTTCTCAGTCGGTAGCCAATACAGTTTGGGTGTTGGCTTTCCTCATGTAGACTGTGTCCTTGAATTACCTTCTAGAAGTAATATTCCTATGTTCCTGTTTTAGCGTATGATTAAAGCTTTTGTGTGTGTATGCGTGTGTGTGTGTGTGTGTGTGACATAGAATGAGAGAAATGGAGTATGCTAAACACGGGTGTGCTGAGTTACGGTGATGAGGCTAACAAGTTGATATCATGAGGCGATCTTAAAAAGGCTGTCTCCAGTTATATTCTTCTCCAGTCAAAAGGAACTTTTGAAGAAGAGTTTTCATTAAATACAGGAAAGAAAATCAAAAGTATGATAATGTTTCCCCATAACATGTCAACAGCGACACCTCGTATCCTGGAACCTAACGATCCCGTGAGCCTACGTACTGTAATAGGCTTCCGGATTGGGAGGGGAAGCGCGCACCCTGGCGCTACCGTCACAGTACCGTGCTGTAACGCCCATGAAACTCATAATTTCCGTGGTAACGTAAATTATGAAACAAAGTTCACTAGCCAGGAACCAGGGCACTGTAGTGAAAGGTTCTGTGAAATTTACAAGCACGAAGTAGGAACATGGGCTCCTACCTTCAGCGTCAGATAGAGCGATAAAAGATATACTTTTGAAAGGAATAAGAGAACAAAAACGACTATAGCGGGTTTACGAAAGAAGGAACAGAGAAATATCGCGATTCAAAACATCTCCACCGACGCATCAGGAGTTGATTTGACAAGTTACAGAGCAGTTAACAAAACTAAAGGGATTCAAAGCGAGGAGCCGTGGAAATTGATGCAAATATCCGTTAGGAACTGAATGACAATTTCAAAAGTATTTTCACATTACCCCAACACCAGTTAGATGAACTGGGGAAGAGTTCTTGCAAATCGTTAAAATACCTAGAGGAACATAAACAGAATATTTAAGGTTCTCGACCCATATAAAAGCTAATGGTGAGATTAATTACCACGTAACACAGAATAATGTGTCACCTGAGTAGTGTAGATACGGCAATGAGCCCTCTCGAAGTGACACCACAGTAGATATGACACTTGACATCACCGTTAAAATCAGCGCTAGATATGACAGTGCACCCGCCCCAAGCTGCATAACCCCTCCTTTACCTCACCACTCCTGCGCCTGAGCCTGAGGCAGGACTGGCGAGGTAAGGGAGGAGGGGTCTGGTGCTTGGGTCGGGTGCATAGTAATATCTGACGCGGATTTTAACAAACGGTGGTGCAAACTGTCATATCTACAATGGTTTCACATGTTACTTTAGTGAATAAGCTTCACAACTATGGTATAAATGTCTCACATCTTCAGTAGTGAGGCGTCACATGATAGTTACATGGCGTTATGAGGCGTTACGTGATAGTTAACCTTATACCTCACCAATCCTGCCTTAAGCACCAGAGCTCCTCGGAAACCTCACCATTCCTTCCCCAGGCACTAAGAACCTCCTCCTTCCATCTCACCAGTCCTTCCCCAGGCACCAGAATCCCTCTCCCACCTCACTTGCCCTGACCCAGGCAACCAGAGCTCCTCCTTAGCCTCACCAGTCCCGCTCAAGTCTCAGCCACCCCCTCACTCCCTCAACCATCTTGAAATTTCGTCCATCTGCATATCTAGCTTTCAGGCCGTTTTTGTCAGCAGTACTGACCGATATTGGCAATCCATTGCGCAGATCCATCTTCCATGTAGTTCTTGGGAGTGTTCCTAAAGCAGTCCTTGGTGTGTTTTGTGCACACTCCTTGCGTAAGTGAGATCTGCATTATCCGTAGTGGCAAATGTGTAGAAGGTAAACGAAGAAAATTGAAAACAGCTGCTAGGAATTTATTCTTCTTACCCAGCTTCGACAACGTTCTCGTCTGTATATATCTTCTGAAGATCGCGCTAACGAGACTAGTTGCTTTCAGCTCACATGGCTTCCTTTTACCTAAATGAGATTTCTTTGTGTCTTACATGCATCAAGATCCTTCAGTAGCCAACTTAATTTGCCCTTTGACAATTTCATTTCCCCCTGGTCTCCACGTCTCAGCTCGCTCGTAGTGGTAATACTTGTGATAAATAGAGAAACAGACAAAGGGTGAGTGGTGGTGGGTGGGGTGGTCCCTGCCACACAATGGCATGGCGGTGAAGCGTTGATCCTGTTTGGTGGTACCTGTTCAACGTGTCACCACTGTAAGTTGAGATGGTCAGTTCCCCGTTGGCCCTCGCTCACCCACACACATGATCCTGTCCCCTCAACACCTCCCTACTTTCTCAATATCAAACTCCGCCATAATCTATATGTAAGTGTTTGATTTTGGGAGTGCTATCTTTTAAAAGATTTTCAACAGTGAATGCCTTTTGACATGGCTAGTTATGTGATTTAGAAAGGTCAAGGTAGCAGACATGTTGAAATGGTAACTTCAGCTGCAAAAAATGGCAAGTTTCTAAATGGACTTGTTATATCAAAGCGACAAGTCTTCATCAAAATTTTCCATTTCGTTTGCGGTTCAGAAATAATACATTTTCACCAAATTTGTTCGCGACGCTCCTCAGAGTGCTGGAATATCGTGCCTCTGTACCGTTCCTGTGTTTACGAAGTAATCTTTGATCCTTTCAACTAAATTTTGTGTATAGTTTATTACATAATGAGAAAATACAGTTATTTATTGAGAGTATTAAATGTCAATGAGGCCATGATCGGAGATTTAAACGACTCAGTCATACCAGATGCTGTGGTGCCACATATTCCACATGGGAAGGCTTGCATACGTTTATACTTATAATTGTGTAACATTCAAATATCTAATATTACATGAATGCGTACCCTTTGATATTCGAAAATTTCTGAAGATTATATAAGCATCAAACGATGTTACCAAAGATTTCTATTTGTACATAATTTACCCATTATTGTTAATTCTTTGTAGCACCTCCAATATTTCAGAATTTTATTTTTAAGTTTTGATACGAAACGCTTTATGAAATCAAATATTTTCGGTACTAGGTTCATGGGAAGTGAAATTGGTTGTAGGTGGCCAAAGCACTGGGCAGTTCTGGGTTGGTTTGGCAACATGGGCCTGGGGAGGTTGGTGCCGTCCGCCTCAGCTGTTGCTCTTGTAAACACTTGTGTTGACAGCCAGACCTCTCGTAGCCGGAAGTTATTCCTCATCTTGTACGGCCATTTTTGGTAGTTTGGCTGTACATTCTGGACCTTTTAGTGTTGCAGGAGTGATAGAACAATGTGCTATTTAGTGACAGTGGGCGTATCGTGATCAGCTGGGAGAGTCATTTCTCCGTGAACCACAGTTGTGGGCAGAGACTGGCTCGTGAGGCAGGCCATGTAACCTTACCCTTTGCTGCTGCTCGCATTGTCATGTGTATTGGGTTTTACCTAAAGTCCTCATAGTGTGCCAGCAGTTGAAGAAGCAACAGACTGGAACATAATACTTTTCAGTGGAAGTTTGAGAAACTTTTATATAGTGTGACAGGAAACGAGAATGTGTGAACTGAGTTTTGCGACTCCAACGACCTTTTGAACGTGTTGTTTGGAACTAGAAAACAAATTCTATACTGATTTGATATCAGAATACTAAGCATCTTAATTGATTTTGATAAAGTGTGTTAGTAAGAAGGTTCAGTTCAAATGTTAGAGCAAGAGTTACAAAATTTGTGCCGATGTTAGATTATTGAAGTGTGGCTTGTCAGTTTTTAGATATTGAATTTGTACAAGCAATATGTTCAACAGTTTTATGAATCCCCCAAAATCCCAGAAGACAAGAGATGATGATGGATCCCCCTCACGACAGTCCTTACATACACATCCAAGCCACCTGAATCTTTCTTCTGTAAGCTTAAACTCGATTAAATCTCAAACAGCAAAGGTCTCAACTCAGGTCTTTAGTTCATTGAAAACTCAGTCAAACCGTGTTTCAAAGCTGCTTTGGAATGATGGCAGTGAAATGAATAGGAATAAGATCAAGAAGGTGCCTGAACCCAAAGCCCCACCTCCTACCATCCTAGAACAGCTTAAATGGCCAGTCCTGAACAACAGAAAAAGTTGGTTACTGTATTTGAAAAACGAAAATGAAGATGAGGAGGATATTGTGGACAAATTCATTCGGGTTATTACCTCTGAAGACTATGATGAGCGACCAGAAGATACATTTTATAATCATCCTGCAAGGGTAATTTTGGGGGCAAGATTTTCAGTGTTCACCAACCTTTGTATTTAAGAATGAATATTCGTTTTTTATTAGTTTAGATACTTGTTATATTTTTCAAGGTAGCTCAAGTAACATAATGATACAAAATCATTGGCATTTATGGCGAAAATTAAGTTTCTGTGGTATCCACCTGTGAAGTTAATATGAAAACCTTTTTGGAAGTTCATATCATTATACTGAAAAATTTTAGTGATCATATAGGCAGACATGTTATTAAATGTTTCTCATTTCAGAGCAACAAAGATTTTGAGTACTTAATAATTAGTCCTTTGATGTTAGTTCTGATCAGAATAACAAAACTTGTTTTTATATATGGTATAAAAGTGGTAAAATAGAGTTTCATATAATCAAGAAAAATCAATCCCTAGACTAGCTGGCATCTACCATACTTCCTTTCAGACCTGTTCAGTGCTGTATCATCAGGTGCACTCTGCTATTCTTTCCATGATAATGTTCTATACAAAATTTTGTATGATGAATTGAAAGTCAAATTTTACAATTATTCTTGTGCAAAGATCTGCATTTTGTACATATTGAGAGTTGGTTTTACAATTTTTCTTGTGCATCACACTCGTTGGCATTGGTGGACATTTTTTGCCTCTTACTTCCTCAGCTTTTAATGAGCCAAGAAATATAATAAACATAATTTTACTTTATGGAATGTATTTTATAAGCAATGGATATGCAGCAAAAAGTACAAATAGCATGATCATAATATTCTTTTGCAAGCAGAAGGGATGTTAGAGCACCATGGTGTACTAGCTGCTGCATGGTTTACTGGCCAGCTTAGTTTAACACTGATACACTCCCCTGGCAAGGACAGGTACAGGCAAAAGTAATTCTGTGGAACACTATGAAAAGAATTGGGCAGGCTGTATTTTCTGTTTTAAATCTTCAAAAAATCAAAAATACACCCAGCTGAGATGATGGCAATAGGCAAGATTGATGCTTGACATCATCTTCTATTTATGGAAGAATATTCAAAATACATTATCTATCTTTACAAAACGATAACCACTTCATATTTTATACCACTTTTTATTATTATTATTTTTATGTCCCCTGATACTGCCATGTTACAACCCATATAATATACAGGTATCACCTGACCTAAGCATCGGGTGAATAATGCCAACATAATTATTTTCGTACAATGAAGAATGGCAGATCTGAGCTTTAATTTATTTTTGATTTCCCCATGATCAATATATGTGGAAGAGTCCTGGTGTTACCCAGGACCTTCCTAATTGCCCTTGTAGCCCAGGGTTGCAGTATTTCCTATAGCGGAGAAATATAGACTTCTTTGGAGTGAGAAGGTCTTTAACGAACTGCTCTCCCATTGATATGGCCTCACCAGAGGTGACATTTCACTAATACTGTAACCTGAAGCAGGTAGGGTCTGATAACACCTAAGCTTCACTTTATCATCAGCATATAGTATGTATTATTTATCATCTTTATCTTGGAAAGAATACCAGAGAGTGTGTCAGATAGCATTAAGATTCTGGTCGGCATCATATGGGTATGTCACTGCATTTTCATGTTGATGTGATAGGCATATAGTATCTTCAGTATTATGCTTTTTCAGTCCAAGAAAAGTACTTTGGATTATTTACACATTTTCAGTAAAACAAAGTACTGTATTTCACACAAGCTAGAAAAGAAAACTTTTACTGTATATTGCTGGCTTTTGTATGAAGAGCTTGAAGGTTACTGAGGTATAGTCTGTATCAGCAACATCAAACCTTTGTGAACTTGTTACAGATTACAGTGCCTTTAAAGGTAAAACCTTGTTGTTTTAGAATTGGAGGTACCATAACCTGAAATACATAAGCAGTTTAGCCAGCATGATTTTATAGGTAAAAATTTTGATAAAAGTTTGATTTATGGTTTGCTGTTATTTACAGACATAAATGAAAATCTTATCAAAGTACCTATTGCAATAGAATAGATTCTGACTTTCAATTGGTAATATGGAGCCCCTTTTTTTCTAAAGTTTGATTGTGATAGGTAGATTAGATCAGGTTAAGTTAGGTTGAGCTGGGTCATCTTATGTTTTTTCATTTATTCTCCCGAACATATCCTAACTTAACCTAGATAATAGAAATGTTATGTACTCAAGAACTACATTTAATATGACATAACTTTAAGAGGCTTTACTGACATGTTGATTCATTGACCCATTCACTTCCTTGCAGCGTCGCAATGACCGGGAAGAGATTCGCCGCAAGCTGGCCATGGGTGTTGATGAAGACCAGGTTATGGAACGTCCTCACCGCAAACCATCTTTACACTCTCGCCTTCAGAGTGGTAAGTTCTTCAATGCTTGTTGCCAAGTTCTGAATTAACCATGGATAAATTATTGTACGTAGGTTTATAGTTATATGGCAAAAGATGTGTAAAGTTATGTCAGAAAAGAACATTGTCGTGTAAGTATGTATTGCCACAGTACATGGTAATGGAGAGAGGGCAAGTTACTTGGCTTATTTTATTAATCACAGCGGTTATAGATATGGGATTCTATCTGTAGCGAGGATGGTGTGAAATGTGACGTTATTGATTGAGGGATGCTGAGACTCTAATGTCATATAATCTGAAATTGTATCGTTGGATTCATTATGGTTAGTAGGACTTGGTCTTGCTAGACTCGATCACTTTGAAGAATGTCAGGTTGCATTATGCTTAAGTAGGTTTGTGTAAGTTCCTTAGATTAGGATTACCTTTTTATCTATCAGTATCTCTGATGCTCATTCCCCGAGGAACTCTCATTAAGGAGATGGCAATGGTAAGAGTGTGTTCACTTATCCCTGTCCTTAATACCTCCCTCACATGCACCATTTCATGCATTCTTACCACATTTCTCTCCCTTCATTACTCCTTCACTCTATTTCTCCATGTTACAGGTGGTCTTCCTCTAACACCAGCCCCTTTAATCATATTATCATACATTCCCCTTGTAAACTCTGACTTGCATTCTATCCACATGCCCACACCACCTCAAGGTATTATGTTTCACCCTCTCTACCACTCCTCAGTTCATTCCTTTTGTACTCCTTGCTATAGCAAATCTCTCAGTCTCAAATCCCTCATCACTTTCTTCTTTCCATCTAGTCATACTCCATGCTCCTTTCAAATAACTCATTTCCACAGCCTGGATTCGTGACTTCTGTGACTCATCCCATGTCCATGTTTCAGCTGGGTATATCAGTTGGAAAGACTATGATGTCCCTTAATCCTTTCATTTCCATACTTACACCTTTTCCCTTCATTTTTCTTTTAAGAGACCTGACCCAATGTCTCTTTTTTCCCTGCACTGCTCTCTCCCTTGTCGCATCTTCATCTATCACCAAACTTATCCAAGATAGCTTCCAAATACTATGTTCCCAGTAGGTAGAATAAGGTCCTGCTAACTATAATGAATCCAGTGATATGATCACAATAGGTGCAATAAAGTTCTGCTAATGCTGTTAACTCTTTTGGTATGATTTTCACTGATACTGAAGTTAGAATTGCTGCCATCAGAAGATTATGTTCCTGAACAGAGGTTAGTTGTCATTAACAAAAGGTACTTTCCTTAGATTTCTTTAGGGTTTTCACAAGTCCCTCTCCCTTCATGTAGCTGTGCTGTCTGATGTCCAGAAGGCTGTGTCTATAAGTGAGAAGTTTATGTTTTTGAAGGATGAAAAATCATTACCTTATGCATAGTCCTGTGAGCATTCATATGTTTTCTCTCTTCCTTTGCCTTTATTCTTTTCAAATATTCATATCTTGGTTCCAGACAGTGACAGATCTATGGCATATTCAATAGTAGCCAGAAGTTGTGTCCATGGGTTATTTGGTCACACTTCTATACACCTTGTAGTTGTAGGCTTAGCCAAGAGTTGCCTCATAATTACCAAGTCTTGTGTTCAAAGATCTGGCTGTCTCATATGCTGTATGTGGGTCAAACGAAATGAATCCTCCTAGATACTTTTCATTTTGGGCGAGTAAAACAAGTTTTTCAACCCTCCAATGAGCCGTTACTCTCCCATATGTTCATAGAACTTTGCCTGTCGTAAAAAAATATTTTGCATCTTTTAAAGTCTATACATCTTTCACTATTAATTTTATCAACCCTTTCTGTGCTGCTGTTCTCGATCGAGGCATAGGTAGTAGGGTGCTGTTGTCCTTGATTAAGGTATATACTTTCCTACCACAAGTTCAGTTTTGCTTATACTGTAGGCTGGCCATAGATGGCAACCCAAACAGAGTCACTGAAGCTTCCTGGAGGTCAGAGTAACCCAGTAGTGAGTATAATGGTCTCACGCTGAGTCTAGGAACTCACTGCATGTGTGGTATTCATCACTACTTACAGTGTCTAATGTTGCATCCATGCCACCCTTAATGTGTTTTTTCTGAATAAGTAGTTTTGGATAGTTTTCTGGTACCTAATCATATAAATAAATAAAAAATTACAAAGTGTACGTAAACTTAATTTGTCCATGTAGAATTGGCTTGTCTGATATATAATGTTTTTCCTAAACTAGGAGTGTATAAGTCTTAATTGATAAGAAGGAAAAAAGCTTTTATATTTTTAGCATAACTTTTTTATAAATCATGAATTTCATATTGCTATTTTTAGTGCACTGGAAAGGCCCCCCAGAATGATTTGGACATGGAAAGGATTAATCTGCAAATTCATTATAGCAGGGATTCTTTTTTTTTTCTGTTGTTCATACGAAAAGATCATAGGCTTTAGTTTAGATCAACCTTGTTTGTTTTATGCTTAATAGTTTTGGTCCATTGTACATGACAGCTAAAGAATAGACATGAACCAATGTAGTCTCTTCCTCTGTTCTTGGCACTACCTGGCTAACACTGGAAATGGTGAACAAGTATGAAAGATATTACTGATGGATTCTTATATCCTTTTATACAGGGATGAATCTACAGATCTGTTTCATGAATGAAACTGCCAGTGATTGTGAAAGTCAGTGTTCGGACACTGAGAGTACACAAGATCGAGAAGTTGAAACAGATCAAGTCTCCACGTCTTCAGGAAACAGCAAGGTGATTAACTTGTTTGCCATATTCATGCATTAGATTCAACTTAATTCTGTTAATATTTGAATTATTGTAAGATGGTATAAGTAGAATTCAAGAGAAATTTTAGTAAATGATCATACAATAAAAGCAAAACTAATTATTAACTCCTGCATCTCACTTCAGCATTCTTTACTTGAGTCATCCCCCCCCCTCCTGCAACAGACACATACTTATAAAGCATATTCACGCTCAGCTTACTTAACAGACTTTAAACAACTGCCTCCCAACCCAAACCACAAAGATGTGTACACATTTTAAACTACACTCCCCTAGCAAGTAAGAAATACTGTTTCTCATCTGTGCTCTGAACACCTACATTACAAACGCAGATTCATTATATCAAAAGACCCCACATGTTAGGGATGCATCTTCCGTATTGAAGACACTGAACACATACTCCTCAGTTCTGCTGCATTCACTGCAGAAAGACAGGCACAGTTCACTACACTTTGATCTATGTTCCCACTTGGTGGATATGGCTAGTAGCTCTCTGTTTCCTGCAGGAGTCCTATATAAGGTGTCCTGTAGCAGGAAGGTAAGATATTGTCTCATTGCCCCAACACCCAGCCTCATCAGACTTTTTACCTTTTGCTCACCAATTGAACATACAAGAACTAACTGGAACACACTTGATAAATTCTGCACTCAGTGTAATCTATAAGGTTGGAGTGCCCTTTGTAGGCCTCAGAATTACCTGCAAGGCCTTAGTGTGGAAACTTAAAACCTTGCCCAGATTCTGAAGTATCTACACCCAGAATCTGATGCCATTAGGTACTGCATAATCTTGAAAGGTGGCATTAGTTGGTCTTTAAGGCCTTAGACCCTGGGGTATCTTTTTTTTTTATTTGAGGCTGGGGTGGCCTTTAGTAGCTTCAAATGGCCTTCAACACTAATGTGCAGTAGCTTAAAAACCTTATCCAGATTTTGAGGTACATAGGTCCAAAATTTGGGGCCTCTAGGTAACTATGAATCTTGAAAGGTGGTCTTCTTTTGGACTTTTAAGATCAGCCTTTGTTACCTTTGGATCCTGACTTTGGTCTTGAGGTACTTTTATTATTTAAGGCATCTAGGTGGACTATTTGAGTAAGTGTAATGAATTACCAGTGTAATATATAGGGCTTGGGTGGCCTTTGATGCCTTAAAAATAGCTTTCATGGCCAATGTACATTAACTGAAAACCTGGCCCAATTCTGAAGTCCCTACGCCCAAGTATTGAAGCCTTTTGGTGCTATATATTTCAGCCATGAAAAAACTATGCACAGAAAAAGAAATGTACAAACACTCAAAATTATTTATAGGGAGGGTTATATATATGAAGGTGGATGTTTTAGCTGATTTATGGAAAGCTTTCTCCTGTGCTTCCTGTGGTGTAGGACAAGGACAGTGATTTTTAGGTGAAATCCTGCTGCTGTGGTTAAGTGTAGATTTTTATGATACAGTATTAAATGGCTGAATACATGAATGTTATTATCTCTGGGATAGGGGTGAAGGAATACTACAAACATATCTCCTGCATGTTCTGGAAGGTGACTAAAGGGGTCAGAATTGGGAAATCATCTCATGTATGATTAATTGAATTGAGGAACATGCAAGTGTTAGTTGTCAGCTGTTAATGCTACTTCAATAAGGTGGGGAAGACAAGCATGTAGTCAACTAAATACGTGTCATATACATATTTGCAGGCATCAACACCTCTGCCTTTAAGGACCCGCACATCCCGTTCTGAACCTGACATACGAGAGAAGGAGGTTGATTTCTTCTCCCGCCAAGCTCAGTTGCAAGCTGAGGCTCGCATGGCACTTGCCCAGGCAAAGGAGATGGCAAGAATGCAGATGGAGATAGAAAAGCAAAGCAAGAAGAAGAGTCCTATTGCAGATATTGTTAGGGCAAGTTTCAATAAAGTAAGTGATGAGATTTTTTATGTATGCTGTGGTTGAAAGAGAAACTACATAGTTTTTTCTTTAGGGAGACTAAGTAAAAAGAAGCTACAAGAGAGATCTTATGTTTCATAGCATATATATAGTTAGATTGGGCTTCTTGGGACAGTAATCAACAAAACTTTTTTGAATGAGTTACTTGAAAGAGAGTGATTTGATGTCTTACATCAGAAGGATTGTATGCATTATAGTAACTCAGGTGCTCTGTTTACCAACTCCTTTTATACCATCAAATATGAAAAGTTCAAAAACAGTACTTGAAATATTTGCTTAAGAATTTTGTGCATTGACTTTAACTAGGATGAAACATGCATCACAGCATGTACTTATATAAAGCAATAAGAATGTGAACATTATAAGGATTTCCTTAGAAACTAGGATGAAACATGCATCACAGCATGTACTTATATAAAGCAATGAGAATGTGATTATAAGGACTTGCTTAGTATTATACACAATATAAAAATAGATATGGATAAGTTTGAAAATATGTATAGGAGCAAGATGAAACAGTAAGTTAAGAGATATGAAGACATTCTCATGTGGAGAGGAGACTGTGGCCTTTGAGAAGGTATGGCATATCATCAGTTATTGCTACAAAGTGAGTAGGGCTGAATGAAACAATGCTTGGAGACCAAAGAAAGCCTCTCAACTGCCAGTGGTAATGATAATAATGAATGGCATATTTAAATGACTTTTGCAAAAGGCTGGCAGATACTGAAAAAAAAAGTATTATTGTACAAACCTAGGAAACCAAAATTTGATGGGGCTCTTGCTAGTTCAAGGTAATATTCTGTATAGAAGGAGGAAAGTGGTGGACTTCTTTAGAGTGAGAAGATCCTCGACGAGACTGAATTCCTATCCATCCGCTGATGATGGTGCAGTCTCACCGAAGGTAACATCTCACTTGCAGTGTAACCACTTGTAGGCAGAGACTGGTAAGCACCTGAGAAAATGTTTACAGTAATAAATGGGGCGGCTGTAAAATGAGGGTGTTAAACAGACAGTCTTTATGCAAATATCAATTACTTTTTACTGATGATCACAATGGTTGGGATATGGCTATTTATGTTGCATTCAGTATGAGCTTGCATGGTTTCATTGTAGTTATGATGCAAAATCGCATCTCAGAGGATAAGTAATCTTGGTTGGCAGGAGGTAAAAGTAACCAAGATAGTTCAGTATCTTTATCCTGAAGTGTCAGATGAGCTTTAAGTGGTGGTTAGTTAGTCAGGAAGATCAGTGTGATGAGCACATTATGCTAGATGATATGAGAGGGACCAAGGATGATTTTGTACGATCTATCCTCTGAGCATCTCCTTTGTTTAACAGCATAAACTTTGGCTTATAATGTTACACTTCCCCTCATGCCTAGGGCACAACTACCACACAGAAGTCATTGACCACATACTCCTCAGAAGTCTTACATTCACTCACTCGCTCGCTCAGAGACAAACACAAAATCACAACACTTCTTGACCTGTAGTCTCTCCCAATGGATGTAAATGGCTTTCTGAGTGCTGTGGGAGCCCCATATGAAAGTTGTCTTAGGGTAGGAAGGTAAGGTAAGGAATACATGTTCTGTTTCTTTGTTTGCATGTGTGTAGTTCCCTATTTGTACTATACTGGGAGGGAGCTTGTACCATGCTGGGAGGCCCCATCTCTTGAACACTCTCTATCTCACAGCTTCTTAGAAATAATGTATGCTGTCTGCTTTGACCATCATCAACAATTTTATTCCTATGCTTCATCACACATACTATAAAAGTACTTCCTCACATCTTTTAAAAGGACATTCTCACATCTTTTATAACAAGTTTCTTGCTTATTTTCATGTTATCTTCCTCGGTTGCTATATCCTTACATCTGTTGAATTCAAGAGCTGGTCACTCTCTGCATCATCTATCTGTTTTAAAACTTACAGGTCACCCCTCACTCTTTTATCTTCCAAAGTGGGCTAATATTATTAAAGCCTTTAGCTTTTCCCTATAACTCCTCTCTTTCAATTTTGGTTCTATCTTTGTTGCTCTACTCTGGACCTTTTTAAGTACAGTGACCAAATTGAGAAGCTTATTTTAGTTTTGCCTAATGTATGATGTGAACTGCTCATGGAATTATTCCTTATCCATGAAATTGAATGCCATTGCAATATTTGATAGCCTAACTATTCTCCTAAAATCGATTCCTAAGGCTTTCCTACCCTCAGATTCCTACAGCTTGTTTTGTACTGTATGTTTACTTGGCTTGAACTTCATCAACTCTGGAGTTTATCAAGGTCCCCTTGTACAGTGTTTGTGTGTTGTTTTTTCCTTGACTATGTTTGCAGACAGTAATACTGTATTTAAGAAGAGGTTTTATCATCAGCAGTAGATGGGAAAGAGTATAGTTTGATCAAGGATCTTTTCAATCTGAAAGAACCCACCTTACCCTGCTTCTGCAAGGGGTTCAACCTCATAGCTGTGGAGGTGCCTTTAAAGAGGTCCTGGAGCTACCTATGTTCTTTTATCTTTTTTTTCAGATTGGTGTTCCATTTCCAGACAGTAAGAGGCGAATCAGTCGTCAGATACTTACTGACATGAACGTTGCACAACTTCAGGTTATTGTCAATGACCTCCATACACAAATTGAAAGTAAGTTGTGTTTGAAGAGTGCTATCATCCTTTTTTTGTCATTTCAAAAGGGTGACAGCATTTCACACTTGGCAAAGCCCAGGATGATAAAAATGCAGATGGGATATATCATGTTCACTTTTAGCATATGAGGCCTTACAAAACATTGACTGTACTCAAGATGGAATGTTTCAGACATGTTGACTCTGAAATTACAGCTTAAATTCTTTACCATCAAGAAATATAGTTTATGCAACAGGTTTATGTAAAATGCATGGTATCCTGAGAACAAGCCAGTACTATTTTTTTAGGTCTTATGTTATATTAATACTCATTGTAATCTTGAACTGATACCACTAACCTATCTTGAATAAAATTGATTGAAGGTAGACAATTAATTGTTTACCTCATTATTCTATTAACTGTATTTTCTTTATATTCACCTGTTATAATATTTCAGGTTTAAATGAAGATCTTGTTACCTTATTAATGGAGAGAGATGACCTTCATATGGAGCAGGATTCAATGCTGGTAGATATCGAAGATCTAACAAAACACATGTAAGTTTTAAATATATATTTGCATGTAAGGCACTGAAACTTATCCCTTCTGAATCCTGTTCTGCTTTCATTTCTGCTTGGAATAATTGTAGAATTGTTCTTTACAAAGTCAGGCTCACATTCGTGAAAAGAGAGGATGCTGAATTGCACTCTTCATCTGACAAATTTTTTTTAGTCCCAGAGCAAAAGCATCTTGAATAACACATAGAATTCAACATTTTTCCCTCTAACAGCCTTATTAATCATTAGCTAACTCTTCTAGTGATAAAGCCACTCTTTTTGGTACACCTGCACCTCGATTTGGATCATTTTTGGCTTGCAACACTTTGGAAGTGGGGTATGTTGTATCAACTAGCGACACACGTTTACATGAGTTTACATGGGAAAGACAGACAACAGGAGGCCTGATTGGGCCATGACTGGGTTGCCTGATAAAAAAAAGTTCAATTTAACAAGGAAATGTAATTCTGCTGTGTTTATTTAAGCTATCACTGACTTCCCACTGCTGCACATTAACATTCTAGTGTCTCCGTTACCGCTGTTGTTTATACATTTTATTTCTGGTGTTCTTCTCAAGTATGAGTATACCTGAATTTATGAAATATTTGTCTAAATGACTTGTGGAGGTATTTATAGTCTCACCATTCATTATCTTATCGTCAACTTGTTTTTGCTTAGGAGGTCAGTAAATAACATTGAAACAAGTTTACATTTTAACTTGTCGGTAATGTTAATATAAAGAGTTGTGCGTGTGTGTGTCTACTTTGCTTATCTTAATGGCACTTAGATTATCATCAGCTACCCTGTATAAACAATCCTTCGTAAATAGTTTGTATTCAGGTATTGCAAACTTGACAAATAAGCGTTTTATTATCAGAGTTTACCCATGTTTCTGAGATTGCAGTAATGTTAAGTTTTTCAGTATTTTCCTTGGAGTTGACTTCTGGAGTGAATTTTTTTTTTTTTTTTACTGTCGGTATGTATGTTTGTATTATCACTGGTAATGTCTGTGTGTGCAGCGGTGGGAGAGAGACAGTTCTCCATCTATTTTGGATTTGCCACCTTACTCTGACCTTCTCCGCACTGGACCTTACCAGCCTTGGTCCTAAAAGTTGCTTTAGAGTTGACCTGTAGCTGTGCTAACCCACTGCCTATATTGCCTGAATTGTCTCCAACTAACCCTATTTAACCTTTTTTGCTAATTCCTCTGCTGTGAGGTTAATGCTAATCCCTGAGGGTCCCTACCTTTAAGGTCCCATCCACACTCTACCGCCATTGTTATAGTGGTCAAACTGGACGCCTTGTTCCTTTGATTCCTTTCAATCTCATATTCCCCCTGCACGGACCCATCTCCCACAGCTACCCCCTCACCCTCCCCCATTCTTCTAGTTCCTTTCGTTAGCTTGACTGTGATTTGCTCTCCTGAGTAGTTTATCTTTATCGAAAAAAAAGCCTGATGTTCTCATCTACTACTCTGCCAAGGTAGGCTTTCTCTGTTCTATTTAATTGAAGCTCACTCTCAGCGTACAGAGATCCATCATGACTAAAATGGTCCCACAGATCCATACTAAACACACGTATCATCCTCCATACAGGGAGCTTCAATTCTTCTATTTATCCCCAGCAGTCAACATACAAGAATATTGAAGAAAAATATAGGGCATGTGACACATCTGGGGTAAACCATGGAAAGGTCTGTAGGGCCTGGATGTAGATAGGAAGAAGCTGTTGTTTCGGTGCACTACACATGACAGCTAGAGATGCTTGTAGCATGAGAAGCGTAGGAGGTGGGCAGGTTAGAAAGGGTAACGAGTGGTGGGATGAAGAAGTAAGATTATTAGTGAAAGAGAAGAGAGAGGCATTTGGACAATTTTTGCAGGGAAATAAGGCAAATGACTGGGAGATGTATAAAAGAAAGAGGCTGGAGGTCAAGAGAAAGGTGCAAGAGATGAAAAAGAGGGCAAATGAGAGTTAGAGTGAGATAGTATCATTAAATTTTAGGGAGAATAAAAAGATGTTTTGGAAGGAGGTAAATAAAGTGCATAAGACAAGGGAACAAATGGGAACTTCAGTGAAGGGGGCTAATGGGGAGGTGATAACAAGGAGTGGTGATGTGAGGAGTTGGAGTGAGTATTTTGAAGGTTTGTTGAATGTGTTTGATGATAGAGTGGCAGATATGGGGTGTTTTGGTGAGGTGGTGTGCAAAGTGAGAGGGTTAGGGAGAAAGATTTGGTAAACAGAGGAGAGGTGGTAAAAGCTTTGCGGAAGATGAAAAGCCGGCAAGGCAGCGGGTTTGGATGGTATTGCAGTGGAATTTATTAAAAAAGGGGGTGACTGTATTGTTGCCTGGTTGGTAAGGTTATTTAATGTATGTATGACTCATGGTGAGGTGCCTCAGGATTGGCAAAATGCTTGCATAGTGCCATTGTACAAAGGCAAAGAGGATAAAAGTGAGTGCTCAAATTACAGAGGTATAGGTTTGTTGAGTATTCTTGGGAAATTATATGGGAGGGTATTGATTGAGAGGGTGAAGGCATGTACAGAGCATCAGATTGGGGAAGAGCAGTGTGGTTTCAGAAGTGGTAGAGGATGTGTGGATCAGGTGTTTGCTTTGAAGAATGTATGTGAGAAATACTTAGAAAAGCAAATGGATTTGTATGTAGCATTTATGGATCTGGGGAAGGCATATGATAGAGTTGATAGAGATGCTGTGTGGAAGGTATTAAGTATATATGGTGTGGGGGCAAGTTGTTAGAAGCAGTGAAAAGTTTTTATCAAGGATGTAAGGCATGTGTACGTGTAGGAAGAGAGGAAAGTGATTGGTTCTCAGTGAATGTAGGTTTGCGGCAGGGGTGTGTGACGTCTCCCTGGTTGTTTAATTTGTTTATGGATGGGGTTGCTAGGGAGGTGAATGCAAGAGTTTTGGAAAGAGGGGCAAGTATGCAGTCTGTTGTGGATGAGAGAGCTTGGGAAGTGAGTCAGTTGTTGTTCGCTAATGATACAGCGCTGGTGGCTGATTCGTGTGAGAAACTGCAGAAGCTGGTGACTGAGTTTGGTGTGAAAGAAGAAAGCTGAGAGTAATTGTGAATAAGAGCAAGGTTATTAGGTACAGTAGGGTTGAGGGACAAGTCAATTGGGAGGTAAGTTTGAATGGAGAAAAACTGGAGGAAGTGAAGTGTTTTAGATATCTGAGAGTGGATTTGGCAGCGGATGGAACCATGGAAGCAGAAGTGAATCATAGGGTGAGGGAGGGGGCGAAAGTTTTGGGAGCGTTGAATAATGTGTGGAAGTCAAGAACATTATCTTGGAAAGCAAAAATGGGTATGTTTGAAGGAATAGTGGTTCCAACAATGTTGTATGGTTGCGAGGTGTGGGATATAGATAGAGTTGTGCGGAGGAGGGTGGATGTGTTGGAATTGAGGGGGTTGTTATTCCATGTGTGGCGGGGTGGCGATGGGAATGAATAAAGGCAGACAGTATGAATTATGTACATGTGTATATATGTATATGTCTGTGTGTGTATATATATGTATATGTTGAGATGTATAGGTATGTATATTTGCGTGTGTGGACGTGTATGTATATACATGTGCATGTGGGTGGATTGGGGCATTCTTTTGTCTGTTTTCTTGCGCTACCTCGCTAATGCGGGAGACAGCAACAAAGCAAAATGAATAAATAATATATGTATATGTATGTTATGTGTATATATGTGTAAGAGAGTGATTGGATCTCTTCTGTTTCCTGGTGCTACTTCGCTAATAAGGGAAATGGAAATCAGGTATAAAAAAAATACATTATTTTTATCTTTTAAAAAACTTTTCTTTCTGTATTGAAATATGTCAAAATACTTTAAAGGTATTCGTGTACTGATCATGAATATTTTAATGATATCTTGGCAAAGTACTATTTGATTCATGTCCCACCAGCTGGCAAAAACATTTGTTTTCCACTTAATTGTGGTGAGCATGTACAGTAAACCAGAAAGTTAAGTGCTCCAACATGTGTTTTAGCCAGTTATCTCACTTCTAACTGATGTTTCATGTATCATATTGTGAAAATTTTAGAGGAAGGTTACACACTTCAATATGTGTTTAGCATGATCAAGACTGGCTTATTTTGAAAAGGAATTCAAAATATCATGGTTGACTATTCACTGGCTCTGAAGGGTTTTTCAGGATCAAAAATTGATGTATTTTAAAGAACCCTCCTCCATGTCTTACCAAATTTCATGCACATGCAGTAGTGGGAATTGTAATTTTCACATAAGTTTTGTTTCAGTGGTGCAAAGGAAATGAGTCTTCGTGGAACATCAGAAACTCAAAACAGTGCTAAAAGTACACCTGCGTCAACCCCACCATCAAGAAGCAAATCCAATTCACTGAGATTAAAAAGTATTGTTAAAAAGTGATATGGACATCATCATCATTATTACTGTTCTAGGCTTTGATCAGGACTCTTGTCATTGAGAGCAGTTTTGATGCTTTTGATAGGGTGAATGTTAGTGGATGGGGTTAATTATAGTCTGCAGTGATAGTAATTGGATTAGTTCACTCATTGAGTGGAGATGATTTCACCAGTAGACTAAAAGATTTTCAGAGAAAATGTCTCATTTACATTATGAGTAATTAGCCTTTTTGTTTGCCTTACTGAAACTCAATTATGCAGTAGTTGTTATTTGATCAAATTTCAGTCATTTGTTTAGCACATTTACATGCAAAAAACTTGTGTTTGGTTTGTTGTGTAACAGCAACTGAAACTCCCCAATTAGGTAATTAGTGTTAGGGAACATTGCCATCCGCTGTTGTGTTAACAAATTCTTATTGAGGAGGCTGTTTAAGTAGACAAATCTGGTCATATATTATTGGTGTTTTGCCCAAAAGTTCCTTAAGATGTTTTTCTTTTGTTGTAAACTTTTTAGCTCAAGCAGTATACAATTTTGATACTGTGTAAAGGTGCATTCTGAACATATCTTTTATAATTTTTACACTCGGTTTACTTTCCTGTTCTATGAATGTAAACAACAACTATTACTCTTATATATTTCACATGCAGTGATAATCATTATGTTAAATGGACATTATTTTATGAGCATTCATTAGAGATTCAAGCGTCATTCCCTAATTTTAACCTCAAGTACCTCAATTTTTTACACATTTTTCTTTATGGAATGTATTTGATAATTCAAAAATTTTGATAGAATTATGACTTTTAAATCATGCTCTCTACTAAAAAGGCATTAATGACAAGCATTCTGAGTATTCTAAGAATTGATGTCTGATCACATCCCAAATCTAAATTCAAAGTGGACCCTCACAGTATGTGGAAATGTAATGTGTATTAAATGACTCTGCCGTAATACTTATTAAAGTGTAAGGATAAGGTTAGTTTCTTCATATAAGAAGAGATATAATTAGCCATTTGTGTAGCTATTGTAGAGAACTCTGCAATTAGTAAACTATATCAAGAACTTATTTTGCAAGTGATATGTCAAGCTTCAACATAAATTGGTGTGTGATTCTGAAATGTCTCTGTAAGATTCTTTATACTTTTTGTTAGGTCATTGATTAAGTTATCTCAATTATAAGTGAAATTTTTTCACTAAAGCCTGAAGGATCTGGATAGCTTTTCATCAGATGGAAAGCAAAATGAACTTTTGTCTTTCTGCTTCCAGTTTGTCTTCCTTTTTTGCTGTTTATATGGGTGCCATGCAAAGAATCTCCCCGCAACAGTAGTTCAGTCAAGATACCTAGACTCTTTGCTACATCCTTAAGTAATATCACAATTCTGTAGCTTTGCCTTTCCATTTGAGCTTGATTTCCCACTCCAACTACTCCCAGCCATCTCACTGAAGTACATTCACTAATGTTTAGCATCCATTTTTTCATGTATTCTTGGCACCTAAATCCTTTACTTTTATCAGCTTTTTCATGCACTTTCCACCCTTTAGAGCTTAATGATTACTCACACAATCTCTTATTGCATACCATATCCTTAGCTCAAAAAATCATTTACAACTACTTGAGCTCTACAATAGTCATCAACACTTGCAGAGAAACAGTTTTCATCTGTGATAAAACTTACTAGTGATGAAAGTTTGTAAAATGTTTATTTTAAATCCAGTAAGTGTATAAATAAATAATGTTTATACACTGCACAGGAGCACATCCCAAGAACTGAATGCGTTACTCATTACTTTGGTGTACAAGTATACATCCATATATCTAAACCAGACTCAGTAGTGTTGATAATCTCTAAAAAATTCTGTGTATTTTCAATGCACACATAATTACAAGTTCTTTCTTCTCTCATCCTTTGCTACTACAACTGCAATACATTTAGGAAAATATTTTGGAATGTGACAGACAAATAAGAAGTGTTCACTGCTAAGTTTTCTGTATGAAAAGATTGTAGAAAATGATCACTGAGGTTTTACTGTTTCATCTTTTTTAAACCACATAAACTTATGACATAATATTAATTGCTATGTGTTGAAGACATCACTGTATGAATACCTTTTCAAGTCACTATGAATCAGTGATCCTATGGTATTTCATTGCCTGCATCTGTCCATTAATTATACCTTAAGGAAAACCTTGCATCTCAGAAGCAAGAGCTGCAGGTGATTCTAGATAGTAGTTCAGATATTTGATCTATGGATAGTATGAATGTGTATATTGCATTCAGATTTATAGATATATTTATTTTATCTTCCCATGTATAATTTTTGCAGCTGGATATAATTTATGATATTGATAAGTACATACGCAAGATTAATTGTGCTCTCTGATATATGCTGTACACCAATACCGCAATTACTTAAAACTAAGTTAACCAGATTCATGGTAATTGAGGTATTTGTGTATGCTGTTGAGGCAGTGGGAGTTACCATATTCACAAACTGCAAACCTTAACAGCAGAAAATATTAGATGTGCTTAACATTATTTTGATGAGATAGTCCATCCCTTCTCTTTCTAGGTGCATGAACCCAAGACTGTAGTTAGTCCCATAATCAGGTCAGTAGGAAGCTGTTGTGTGGCCTGCAATCCTTCCAAGGAGATTACCAAAAAAAAAAAAAATGCTTATAAGAACATCTGAAATAATCATAATTTTTTGAAGTGCTTCAGTAGATAAAATTCCATGAGTAAATGTTTATATTGGTCTTTAGCTCAAACATAGCTATTAGAATTAGACGACCTTGATTTTCTAGGATCTGATTAACCTGAATCTTATATTAAATTATATAATTTAGTTTTATGTACAATATTGGAAATTAGTTATTTAAGTTATTATGATAGTAAGATTGCGGTTAACTGGAACTTGAAAAATCATGATATCGGTGACGTTGTACCATTTGAATGAGTCTGCTGGGGAATATGTGAACCTGTATTCACAATCCAGTGATTTAAAGCTATGGTAAAGGTGCATTACACACAGCTAAATGTATGTGTCAGTGGTCTAATTCTCCTATGTATTATGCAAAAATTTACTCAAGTCGTTTGTCAAAGCAGTTATTATAGGAATTATTTTTTTTCAGGACATCAGCATACATAAAATATAATCTGATGTGCCATTGTGAATACCAAGTGATTCTCGTATTGTACCATGTTACACTGTAGCAAAAAGATTTGTGCATCAGTAGCCCAGTCTTCCACAGAGAGTACAAGTAGGAAGTTTTCAAAGTTTGCAATATTTTTCTCTCTTACTGTGTTTTCTTCAACTGAGCCATTTTGTTAACCTTGGAAGGTTAAGGCTGGAGTTTTCCACACAGCACAAGTTCTTGGTGTAATGATAGGGACTCCCAACGAAGATGCTGCAGTGCTACTTTAGGTTATTACAGAGAAGTGTACATCTCAAATTGCGATACTTTAAAGGTGCACGTAATCATACCTCTTATAGACGTAGATTCCTTTAAAAACTGAGTGTAAGGGCTTTATATATGAACAAAAATTAGCTTTAGTGTCATAAAAGAAAACTATTTTATTAGCTTTTATTTGCAACCATTTTTCATCCCACTGCACTCATTATAGAGTTTAATAAGCCAAAGAATTTCATTTAGTGGTTATTTATTGCTTTAAGCCCCATTTTATTTTTATACATTGGTAATCGAAAGAACAAAATACTTAAGATATGTTTGAAACCCAAACCAAGTCACTGATTCTGATTAGGAAGAACAGAAGGGCATAGCACTGTTTCATTGGACAATAGTGCATTAAAATTTTCTGCATTGAACCGATTCACCAGTGTCCCTGTTTAATGAACACTGAGGGACCATACCCATAAGTTTGTTGTAGTTATTATTTTTGTGAACTGCAGCTTTCTCACAATAAGAATTTTTTACTCTATTCTGAAAAGATAAAACTATATTTTCTGAGTAATAATTTAGGTCTTCCTAACTGGATGTGCTATGCCAGAGGGCGTTGGTATCCTATGTTCATTACTAGCACAACTAAGCTTTTATGTCGCTTTCATGTTTAGCTTTTGTGTTTGCAAATCTGAGCGTTGTACATATCTGTTTCAAATAAAAATTTACTTAAATTTTAGTGTTTTTCATTCAAGATTCCTTTAGATTGTTTGTCTTATATGGATAGACTTGCATAATGAAAGTTTACACTACCTTAATTTCACTCTGAATAAAGGTATAACTGGTACGGTGCAAGAATATCAGCAAGTCTGGAATAAGGTTAAAAAGTTCTATGATACCAATAAAGGAATAACAATATGCCAAATCTAATCAGCAACACAACCCAACCTCTTGCAAGTTCAATGATATGAATTCATTTCAATTTGATTAATAAAGATATTAAGACAGCATATCTATATATGTCTGACAGGGGATGGCCATGGCAAAAGAAGTCTCCATAACTGGTGAACTCCAGTGCCACTTCTTAGCCTCTAGTACCTCACCTGCTGGCAGAAGGCATCTCTATTACAATGTTTACAAAGGATCCTGTCATGTGTTCCCACCAACTACTATCACCTACTGTGTCTACCTAATGTTCCAACCTACTACTATCTAATGCTCATAGTTAAATTCTTACCTACTACTACTATCTGATGTTTCTACCTAATGTTCCTACCTACTTCTATCTATTATCTATTATCCCTGCCATTCTGACAAAAGGCTGGGATAAAGCACAACACTCAATGCTGAAAAATCGAGTTAGGAAGAGTGAGTTAAATGTTACGTGTAACAAGGAGAGATTGTATGTTTGGAACAGAATGCCAGCAGTCCATGTGTAAGCAAGGCATAAAGAAAATATAGCTATCAGGGTCAAAGGAGTGTAAGTTGACAACCACTTTAGTGATAGCTAACGACACAGCCGTCACTGACCCTCCCAATACCCTGGTTGGTGGCTGCCTACCTACTACTACCTACTGGTTAAATTTTGGCATCTTTCATGAATATGAGCACAAAATCATTTTTAGTGCAGAGTATTTCATCATATACCCATAAAGATAAGCAAAAGTATGATATGCTTCCAGTAAGGAAATAGTATTATAGGTAGTTTAGTCTTGCCTGCTTTTATAACTAGTATGTCAACCTTCCATTTCAATGTTCCAGGAAAACAACCTGAAATGAATAAGAAATTCAGCAATAAAACTAGGGTAACTTCCATGAAAAGTTAAGTGAGAAAGGAATTCTGGTGAAAAACTAACATGATTTCAAAGTGATGTGTATGCATTGAACAATCATTAAAAGCTGTCGAGAGCTGTGTGGCACTACTGGTATTTATGGTGAAAAGACACAAAGGACACAGTGGAATGAAGAATTAAGAAGGTTAGCCAAGTAAAACAACAAATAATCCCATAAATAATGCTCAATATGTATGAAAACTAAAATTAAGTGAACTGTGATGACCAATCTGATAACATCTTGTTGATGAAGAGAACATACAGTAATCAATTATCATACCTTAATATTAGTTCTGGTTTGTATAACACAGACCTGTTCACAGATGGTTACTATTAGTATTTAGCTTGTGACTATGTTCCCCAGTTTGATGAAATGGCCCTGTGGATGGTAAACCAAAGAAATGTTACTACATACCATGCCAGGAAAAGGTATCCCAAAAGCAAAGAGAAGAATAAAAGATGAAAACTAAACAGTTACACAAGAACATGAAATGTCTTCCGAAATCACTAAAATAGCTACAGAGTTAGTGAGGCCTGCAAACCTATTAGTCTTCCTCTACTTAATCCTACCATTGTCTAAACATTGAAATTTTCATAAGCACAGAAACACTCAAAAGTCTTAGCAAAAATAGTTTCAGAAGAGCCAAGGACTGATAATTGTACAATGTGAATGGCAATAGAGAAAAACAGTATTGTGAGTCAAGCAAAATATACACAGTGAGCCTAATGGCCAAATCTTGTACATACTCATAAGTGTGCAAGTATTCTACCACTACTCAGTAAATTTACTAAGTCTAGTTGTTATCGCTGGTATTGTCATATGGGAACACATTAAGACAAAATTGCAACTACAATTGATTACCTAATTAAGATTACCATTTTGGAAAATATTTATTTATTTATTTATTTTGCTTTGTCGCTGTCTCCCGCGTTAGCGAGGTAGCGCAAGGAAACAGACGAAAGAATGGCCCAACCCGCCCACATACACATGTATATACATACACGTCTACACACGCAAATATACATACCTATACATCTCAATGTACACATATATATACACACACAGACATATACATATATACACATGTACATAATTCATACTTTTTCCTTTTAAACTATTCGCCATTTCCCGCGTTAGCGAGGTAGCGTTAAGAACAGAGGACTGGGCCTTTTTTGGAATATCCTCACCTGGCCCCACTCCGTTCCTTCTTTTGGAAAATTAAAAAAAAAAAAAAAAAAAAACGAGAGGGGAGGATTTCCAGCCCCCCGCTCCCTCCCATTTTAGTCGCCTTCTACGACACGCAGGGAACACGTGGGAAGTATTCTTAATCCCCTATCCCCAGGGATACTGTCTGCCTTTATTTGTTCCCATCGCCACCTAGCCACACATGGAATAACAACCCCCTCCCCCTCATGTGTGCGAGGTAGCGCTAGGAAAAGACACCAAAGGCCACATTCGTTCACACTCAGTCTCTAGCTGTCATGTAATAATGCACCAAAACCACAGCTCCCTTTCCACATCCAGGCCCCACAGAACTTTCCATGGTTTACCCCAGACGCTTCACATGCCCTGGTTCAATCCATTGACAACATGTCGACCCCAGGTATACCACATCGTTCCAATTCACTCTATTCCTTGCACGCCTTTCACCCTCCTGCATGTTCAGGCCCCGATCACTCAAAATTTTTTTCACTCCATCTTTCCACCTCCAATTTGGTCTCCCACTTCTCCTCGTTCCCTCCACCTCTGACACATATATCCTCTTGGTCAATCTTTCCTCACTCATTCTCTCCAAGTGACCAAACCATTTCAAAACACCCTCTTCTGCTCTCTCAACCACACTCTTCTTATTTCCACACATCTCTATTACCCTTACATTACTTACTCGATCAAACCACCTCACACCACATATTGCCCTCAAACATCTCATTTCCAGCACATCCACCCGTCCTGCGCACAACTCTATCCATAGCCCATGCCTCGCAACCATACAACACTGTTGGAACCACTATTCCTTCAAACATACCCATTTTTGCTTTCCGAGATAATGTTCTCGACTTCCAAGCATTCTTCAAGGCTCCCAGAATTTTCGCCCCCTCCCCCACCCTATGATTCACTTTCGCTTCCATGGTTCCATCCGCTGCCAGATCCACTCCCAGATATCTAAAACACTTTACTTCCTCCAGTTTTTCTCCATTCAAACATACCTCCCAGTTGACTTGTCCCTCAACCCTACTGTACCTAATAACCTTGCTCTTATTCACATTTACTCTTAACTTTCTTCTTTCACACACTTTACGAAACTCAGTCACCAGCTTCTGCAGTTTCTTACGTGAATCAGCCACCAGCGCTGTATCATCAGCGAACAAAAACTGACTCACTTCCCAAGCTCTCTCATCCACAACAGACTGCATACTTGCCCCTATTTCTAACACTCTTGCATTCACCTCCCTAACAACCCCATCCATAAACAAATTAAACAACCATGGAGACATCACACACCCCTGCCGCAAACCTACATTCACTGAGAACCAATCACTTTCCCCTCTTCCTACACATACACATGCCTTACATCCTCAATAAAAACTTTTCACTGCTTCTAACAACTTGCCTTCCACACCATATATTCTTAAAACCTTCCACAGAGCATCTCTATCAACTCCATCATATGCCTTCTCCGGATCCATAAATGCTACAAACAAATCCATTTGTTTTTCTAAGTATTTCTCACATACATTCTTCAAAGCAAACACCTGATCCACACATCCTCTACCACTTCTGAGACCACACTGCTCTTCCCCAATCTGATGCTCTGTACATGCCTTCACCCTCTCAATCAATACCCTCCCATATAATTTACCAGGAATACTCAACAAACTTATACCTCTGTAATTTGAGCACTCTTATCCCCTTTGCCTTTGTACAACGGCACTATGCAAGCATTCCGCCAATCCTCAGGCACCTCACCATGAATCATACATACATTAAATAACCTTACCAACCAGTCAACAATACAGTCACCCCCTTTTTAAATAAATTCCACTGCAATACCATCCAAACCTGCTGCCTTGCCGGCTTTCATCTTCCGTAAAGCTTTTACTACCTCTTCTCTATTTACCAAATCATTTTCCCTAACCCTCTCACTTTGCACACCACCTCAACCAAAACACCCTATATCTGCCACTCTCATCAAACACATTCAACAAACCTTCAAAATACTCACTCCATCTCCTCCTCACATCACCACTACTTGTTATCACCTCCCCATTTGCCCCCTTCACTGAAGTTCCCATTTGCTCCCTTGTCTTACGCACTTTATTTACCTCCTTCCAAAACATCTTTTTATTCTCCTGAAATTTAATGATGCTCTCTCACCCCAACTCTCATTTGCCCTCTTTTTCACCTCTTGCACCTTTCTCTTGACCTCCTGCCTCTTTCTTTTATACCTCTCCCACTCATTTGCATTTTATCCCTGCAAAAATCGTCCAAATGCCTCTCTCTTCTTTCTCACCTTTTCCCATTCTGAACTCAGTCTCTCTTGGTGCTTCCTCACACAAGTCTCCTTCCCAAGCTCACTTACTCTCACCACTCTCTTCACCCCAACATTCTCTCTTCTTTTCTGAAAACCCCCACAAATCTTCACCTTCACCTCCACAAGATAATGATCAGACATCCCTCCAGTTGCACCTCTCAGCACATTAACATCCAAAAGTCTCTCTTTCGTGTGTCTATCAATTAACACGTAATCCAATAACGCTCTCTGGCCATCTCTCCTACTTACATACGTATACTTATGTATATCTCGCTTTTTAAACCAGGTATTCCCAATCATCAGTCCTTTTTCAGCACATGAATCAACAAGCTCTTCACCATTTCCATTTACAACACTGAACACTCCATGGATACCAATTATTCCCTCAACTGCCACATTACTCACCTTTGCATTCCCTGGGGATAGGGGAAAAAGAATACTTCCCACGCATTCCTCACGTGTCGTAGAAGGCGACTAAAGGGGACGGGAGCGGGGGGCCAGAAACCGTCCCCTCCTTGTATTTTAACTTTCTAAAAGGGGAAACAGAAGAAGGAGTCACGCGAGGACCTGTGGATGTAACCAAGATGAGAAAAAAGGAGAGATAGGTAGTATGTTTGAGGAAAGGAACCTGGATGTTTTGGCTCTGAGTGAAACGAAGCTCAAGGGTAAAGGGGAAGAGTGGTTTGGGAATGTCTTGGGAGTAAAGTCAGGGGTTAGTGAGAGGACAAGAGCAAGGGAAGGAGTAGCACTACTCCTGAATCAGGATTTGTGGGAGTATGTGATAGAGTGTAAGAAAGTAAATTCTAGATTGATATGGGTAAAACTGAAAGTTGATGGAGAGAGATGGGTGATTATTGGTGCATATGCACCTGGGCATGAGAAAAGATCATGAGAGGCAAGTGTTTTGGGAGCAGCTGAATGAGTGTGTTAGTGGTTTTGATGCACTAGACCGGGTTATAGTGATGGGTGATTTGGAAAATATGGAACAAAAAAAAATCTACACTTGAGGGGGACTTTCTCTAAAACATTTTGTATCATACAATCTTTTGACCTCCCTTGCAATATCTCCAATTACACTTTCCTCTTAGCTTGTTCCATATATCCACAACTTGGCTAATGTAAAAGTATTCCATCACATCTGTAAGTTACTTTTTCTTAATCTTTTTATGAGGTTTTGTCTAAAGTGTTCTGTGTTTGTTAAAGTGGCTGAATATGTTATGGATCAGGTTTTTGAGGTTTGGATACTGGTGAAAGAAGTTATAATGGGAGACATGAGAAAGTGGATTTGGGTGGCTTTGGGGCAGGATGGGTACTATGCTGACAAGCTTCCAAATGTTTCAGATTTTGAGCAGAGGAATGGTTTAGATTGCTGGACTGCTAATGGGCCTAAGTGTTTTATATGGAAGTTTAGTGTGTTGTCAGGACCAACTGCAGGGGAGTTTTACAGTGACAGTTGGGTGAACAATTATTTCGGCATGTATTTTGTTTTGGGTTTTCACGGCTGTCCGTTTAGGGGTGTGGTTGATTTGTAGCTAATTCTCAAGTAGTGCTTTATGAACATATCTCTGTGTTCTTTAGAAGGGATGTGAAGGTCTTTGGGGCCTGGCTTTGGATAGAGAACTCTGATTTTGGAACTAGAGCTAAAATGTGCAAGAAAGCACATGAGGCTATTCTTCGTCAATTCCTGGTGCTCCCTACCTATGTAGTAAACAGCAAACAAGTACAAAAACATTGTAAATACACTGCCTGTTACTTTCAACATATCTTAATGCTCTTGATCTGATCTTTGTGCTCCAAAATGTTTCATTTTCAGAATCTGATTCTTTATCTGATGAGCATTAATTTTACAAAACTATTCCAAAAAATTTGTTTCTTTATCATCAAGGTCAGAGGTGATTATCACAGCATCACCTTCATCCCTAGTTTTCATCATGTATATACTCCTTGCACTTATTCTCAACATCTTTTGACACCAATAACTTCATAATACAATTTATTAAAGAATTTACCTTTTTCTTTATTTCACTCCAAATCATCACTTAATCAACAGCAAAAAGTATACAGTACTCAGCTTCATTCTCAACCTTTCATCCACTTTAAGTTACTGATATCCTTCACACTTTTTTTTCAGTCTCGAGTTACCTCACTTTTCTCATGTATTGGTAACCATATTTTCACTTGATAATCCTGATCTTTTTCTTTATATGCACTTTGCACATCATTCTACCAGACCATTACTTTCTCTTCAGGATATTTTCATCCTAAAACTACAAGTAAAATGACCATAAAACATATTCTCTTTTGGCTAACACAAACAACTTGGGAAAATTTGAACAAATAACCTCCTGGTTAACATCAAAGTATATCTAATTCCTCAAACATTTATTTTACTCATACAAAATTATACATATTTGGTCATAAGTATGTACAATCATACTTCACATAATAGTATCTATTCAGATCCTTAGTCCTAAATTAATAATGATTTCTCATAATCACAACTAAATTGAAGCATATGCTCTTAATTCAAAAACATAATAAAGCTGCATGTCCAAAATTTGCTGAAATTAATTTGATCAAATTATCGTAGCAGAAAAGTGATTTTACAAAAATAGTCTATATACTAAAATAACACAATCAATAACAACCAAATACAAGTTAACAGTCATTACACAATTTCTCCCAAGTAATAGTGGAGCTCCAATCCAGGAGGGATCTAAATTTTTACTTTAGGATTAAATGTATGTATGAAACACCACAGAATAATGTTTGGATTAGGTCAAACTATCCTAACCAACAAGTAAATACTGCAGCAAATCATCTGTTGGGTAAAGTAACCCAACTGAGAAAATTCTTATAGAAAGTTTGATTCAGTTTCTTTCCATAAATTCAAAATATTTACATTTTTCTAAGCCACATCAATTTAAGGATGTCAGTCTTACTGACATTACCTTTTAATCAAAATCATACCTGAAACATCATCAATGATAAGGCCTTAAAAATTCAAGTGAAAAAATTTGCCAAGTATCCCAAGACAGGATTAAAGAGGGATTCATCTTAAACACCAAAAAGCATGAATGGAGCTACCAATAAATTTTTTGATCTAAGCCATGAACATCATCAGCACCAATGAAACATCAGTACCGCACAAAATTTTTTACAAACATCCAAAACGTTATGCATCTATAATGTTCATTTGTTAAAATTACAAAAAGTAATAAAAATCATACTTTAAAGTGGTCAATTTTTCATATAAAAAGAAAATTCTATATCACTGTATAATGATAGTCTATCTTCTCACTTTACTTGAACAGGCCATATCAGATTCTCAATTGATTTAAAGCCTTCTACCAAGGCAGAATCTATTTCAAGTTGTGTTTCTCTATTGCAAGATAAAGACAACACATTATAAGACAGTACTAAAAGAGACACTTTTGGAAAGGTTAAGGTGTATTTTCTACCTTCCTCAATCCTTAAATATAAAAATCAATTCCAAACACTGGGACTACTGTTGAAATATGAATGTTTGAAGATTCTAATTCCTACTCTGATAATTAAGATCTTTGACCCTGCACATTACAGAAAGTTTTGTAATCCTCTGAACAATGAAAATGTTGCCAGAGGATGTCAAACATTATGCCACAAATGCAACTCTTAATCAAATATCTACATTATAAGTCATAAACTTATATTTGCCAATAACTTAATATCACAAACAGTTTATAAGAGTATACGATTAACTGCAAACTGGTTTAGATAGGCCAAGTAATATATCCTTCATTACTGATCCGGATACTGTACATCAGTCTGCACTCCTTGCCTAATTCTGTCAACAAGAAACTAGTGACACAAGTCAATAATTTCTGAAGGTACATACCAAGCTATACTTCTTTTCTCTGGCTTATCTGGGGCAAATTCACTTGTTTCATGAATCGATGTTGACTGTTTTGTGGAGTAGCCCAACAACTTTCAATTAATTACACAACTAATACAAACCACACTAGGCTCAGTGGACATATAACTGTTCTTTGTAGTGGAATGAGCTTTAGAGTTTCATTAGATTGCAAAATATCAAATGTCGTGACTTATATCCCTCTATGCTGTACATTAACTAAAACTTTTATGCCACTGTGAATACAACAGCAGCAAACTTTAAGCGTTGAACCCAATTGAATTTCTATGCTTTTACCACTACATTAGGGTATACAAAGCACAATGGCTTCGAGAAACGTCTATACAACTATTAGCAGAACTGGATGCACACTTACCCTTTTCAATCACTGCTGTTATTTTGATTGGACTTTTTCATGCAGAAAAACTTCCAAAATTCTGTTTGAATGCAAAAGAATTCACTGGATATATTCCAGGACAATTAGCGGAAGTCATAAGTATTATACAAATTAAACTGAACTGAAAGTTTACTTCATAACAACTAGCTGGCATATGAGGAGGTGAGAAATTACACTTGCAACTTCATCAAAAAAAATTTGAATTAAATTCTACTATGTGGCATTTGAAGAGTTATAAATTAAATAAATCAATGAGCACTTGTGTAACATGAAAACATTCAAAATATCTATACACATAATACACTGAACAATGCTATGAATACAGCTCTGTAGATTTGGTAAATAAGTACAATACAAACATATAGCATGTAAATTCACACCAATCAGTGGGAGTCTTGAAATCATATAATGGTACAACTCCATTCAAAATCTTACAAGTCAAAATAAATATAGAGACAGCGGCAAAAAAAAAAAAAAAAAAAAAAAAAAAAATCTTTTATTTGATAAGATGCCATGAGACAGAGGTATAACTACTTGTGCCAAGTTTACTTGATTATAAGCTTCACATTTTTACCAAAAAAATTGAAAAAGGGGGGGGGGGTGCAGCTTACCACAGAATGTCATGAAAATTCTCCAAAAAAGTAGCCTCTATCATCAACACCTGATCACTATGATAGCTCCCTGTTGGCAGTCACTACACTCTACAGTCACTACCACCACCATCTCACAATCATCCCACCATCACCATCACCTTACCTTCGTCACCACCACCAAGACCATTACAGTAATTTGTTAAGTCTTATCTACAAGTCTGTTATGGATTACATGATGCTTTTTAGTCTGCAGTTATGGCAACCTAATTCTCTAAGTTGAATGCTAATTGGTACTAGGTGTTTTCTCAGCATTCAAGGTTCTGTTTTTAAGTTTTCAGTGGTTTTAGTACATTTTCTATTCCATTTTTGTCAGATTTCATAAAGAAAGGCTATAAATAATTGAAATTTGCTATGTGTAAGAACGAAAAAATGTAGGAGAGATTTTCACTGTAAACTAAATTTTGATGTGTGCTTCTAAAGTGGTGATAAATCTTTGGGGTGCAGCTTAAAATTGAGGTCCATGCTTTTTTGCATGAAATATGACCAAAACTCACCCTGTGGCTTGGAAAAAAGGCAGCTTATATTCAAATAACTATGTTTACAATTCATGAAACCAAGTCCAATTCTTTGGCCAGGCAACTTACAGGACATTAAATATAATGGTGTATTAAAAATCATTGTTTTCAAAAGTAGAAGTTTGCAATACAAACCTTGTTCTTTTCTATACATTTCTTTGCAATGATATTTCCTTACTATTTATCAATCTCCTTACTAATAAATATTTATGATATCTTTCTCTGTGTGGGATGACATCTTGTAATATGAGAAAGGCTAGCTGGTCCAGGACCAGAGCCAATTTAACCATCAGCTCTCAGCATACTGCCATAAGCAATATCTCGCCTACCCTAAGGATCAAAGCTAGGTTTGATGAAATATGACTATAGCGATTATTTTGAGATAATTGTTTATATAATAAAAAAATATGCCACAATCTTAAGAATTTTATGGCAAAATATATCTATGAGTTAACATTAGGAATTCTGTAAAAACTCTTCCATCTAATTTTCTACATTCACTTCCATGTCTTTCAATAATTATGTAATATCAGTTGCATATTTTCTTCTTTTAAGTCCACCGAAACCCTAAGAGTATCCAAGGCATTATCAAAGAAATAATTTCTAAATATAATTCCTTCCTATGTAGTAACTACAATCACTTAAATGATTTATATTTCAAATACCAGTGGAATATGTTTCAAGTATGCAGGCAGGAATATTAACGATTCTGGTTGTCCATAATATGTATAACCAAGTTAATGGCATTGTAAAGAGATGCTAATAAAATCCACTCTTCCCTTCTTAGTTTATTGAGGCTGTTCCATTCTGATTATATTTAGGTATGACAGATACTGTATGTAAATTCAAACATAAAAGCAGGGTGGTTGTGTTATGAAAAAAGAACCAAACTGTAACTGAATGGATAGTTAAATGTCAAAAAGGCAAAGAACTAATAGTATGCCGAAAGATTATTTGAGACATCTATGTTTGAGGCTATCTTAATAACTTATTGAAAGAAAAAAAAAAAAAGTCACCACACTGGTTAGAAGGTTTGGTGCAACTCACTCTCATTTATACTGAGAACAAATAAGGATTAAACTTCAGAACAGCTATTACACTGCAAGCACCCGAGATGGATCTCCAGATAAGTCAGTGTAAATGTGGAAAAGTACATAAAATATGCATTATGGAAGAAATCCCCTTTTGGCTTGAAGAGACTTCTTTTCATTATACAACAATAGCAAGTTGTTGGAACTTTAACTTGACATAACTTGTCAGTCACGTAATTAGAACTATATAACAAAATGCTGTTTGGCACACCAAATTCAATTACCTGTGTGCCTAACTGGCACAATGAGAATCTTACTGCATATCTATAATATAAAAACCTATTTTCCATAACAATCTGCACTAAAAAACGAGCAAGTTGAAAGGGTTTTGACTTTTCATGACCTCTCAGTCACAAAATTAAGCCAAACTTTCATGTTCCAACAATGGCATGTATCACACATGCTAAAATGTTGTTTGACAAATTAATTTCAAGGAGGTTCGTTTCATTAAAAATGTAGTTTACAAACATACTTCTATTAAAACAATATATCCAGTAACAAATAAACAAATCTAAGAATCATCAATCTAATAGTTTCACCACTTCCCTAGTATGAGATGAAAACCATTTTGTTCTTAAAACAGTAAACAAAATCATGCTGTAAAGGCCACACAGCGAAAGCAAATTTAACACACAAAAATAAAAAAGCCAACAACATTTATCTATTCATAAAATTCTTCACACAGCATTCATCAGCCTGAAACTCTTTCAGGCTATTTCTAATTTTTGTGACAGCACTACTGTAATCATACAGAATTATTAAAGCAAATACTGCATTTTGATATTAAATCATTTGAGAATAAACTTTTCTTAATATGACTAGATACTGTATACATATATGAATACCCTATTAACAGGAAAACAAACACAGAAAATAGGAAACACATAAGAAAAAAGTAATAATATTAAGGAAATTTAATTCACAACTTATCCCTAGGGACTGGGGAGAAAGAATACCATGTATCTACTGCATATTGAGGTGTATATGAGGTAAGTGGGGGTGAAGAGTTTTAGATATCTGGGAGTGGACTTAGCAGCGGATCGAGCCATAGAAGCGGAAGAGAGTCACAGGGTGAAGGAGAGAGCAAAGATTCTGAAAGTGATGAAAAATGTGTGGAAGTCTAGAACATTATCTCGGAGAGCAAAAATGGGTATGTTTCAAGGAATAGTAGTTCCAACAATGCTATATGGTTGTGAAGCATGGGCTATTGATAGGGTTGTACAGAGGAGGGTGGATGTTTTGGATATGAGATGTTTGAGGACAATACGGGGTGTAAGGTGGTTTGATCGAGTAAGTAATGAAAGGGTAAGAGAGATGTGTGGGAATAAAAAGAGTGTGGTTGAGAGATCAGAAGAGGGTGCATTGAAATGCTTTGGTCACATGGAGAGAATGAGTGAGGAAAGATTGACGAAGAGAACATATGTGTCAGAGGTGGAGGGAATGAGGAGAAGTGGGAGACCAAATTGGAGGTAGAAGGATGGAGTGAAAAAGATTTTGAGCGATAGGGGCCTGAACATGTACGAGGGTGAAAGGCATGCAAGGAATAAAGTGAACTGGAACGATGTGGTATGCCGGGGTCGACATGCTGTCAATGGAGTGAACCAGGGAATGTGAAGCGTCTGGGGTAAACAATGGAAAGTTTTGTGGGGCCTGGATGTGGAAAGGGAGCTGTGGTTTCGGTGCATTATACATGACAGCAAGAGACAGAGTGTGAACGAATGTGGCCTTTGATGTCTTTTCCTAGCGCTACCTCACACACGTGCAGGGGGAGGGGGTGTCATTTCATGTGTGGTGGGGTGGCGACAGGAATTAATAAAGGCAGCAAGTATGAATTATGTACATGTGTATATATGTGTGTGTCTGTGTATTCCTATGAGACCATGGGGAAAATGAAACACGATATGTTCCCAAAAGCACTTTCGTGTAATAATCACATCATCAGGGGAGACACAAGAGAGAAATATAACGGTCAGTTGATATACATCGAAGAGACGAAGCTAGGATGCCATTTGGTAAACATGCGATTGTCCAAGACAGACAGCAAGCGTTCATAAACTTATCATTATACAAATTTTATCAACAATAAAGTGATCTAATTGTGTCCCCTCTGATGATGTGATTATTACACGAAAGTGCACTTGGAAACTTGTTGTGTTTCATTTTCCCTGTGGACTCATAGGAATATCTTGATCACGCGCAAAATTGTGATCCTATCCAACATGTCTGTGTATGTATATATATGTATACGTTGAAATGTATAGGTATGTATATGTGCGTGTGTGGAAATGTGTGTATATACATGTGTATGGGGGTGGGTTGGGCCATTCTTTCATCTGTTTCCTTGTGCTACCTCACTAACGCAGGAGACAGTGACAAAGTATAATAATATATACATATATCATATAAGCACAATCACCACTGGATAGAGAAAATAAGAACCAGTAAGTACTTTCAATTATCACGTCCTCAGACAGAGTGGCAGGGGTGTGTGATGTCTCCATGGTTGTTTAATTTGTTTATGGATGGGGTTGTTAGGGAGGTGAATGCAAGAGTTTTGGAAAGAGGGGCAAGTATGAAGTCTGTTGGGGATGAGAGAGCTTGGGAAGTGAGTCAGTTGTTGTTCGCTGATGATACAGCGCTGGTGGCTGATTCATGTGAGAAACTGCAGAAGCTGGTGACTGAGTTTGGTAAAGTGTGTGAAAGAAGAAAGTTAAGAGTAAATGTGAATAAGAGCAAGGTTATTAGGTACAGTAAGGTTGAGGGTCAAGTCAATTGGGAGGTAAGTTTGAATGGAGAAAAATTGGAGGAAGTAAAGTGTTTTAGATACCTGGGAGTGGATCTGGCAGCAGATGGAACCATGGAAGCGGAAGTGGATCATAGGGTGGGGGAGGGGGCGAAAATTCTGGAAGCCTTGAAGAATGTGTGGAAGTCGAGAACATTATCTCGGAAAGCAAAAATGGGTATGTTTGAAGGAATAGTGGTTCCAACAATGTTGTATGGTTGCGAGGCGTGGGCTATGGATAGAGTTGTGCGCAGGAGGATGGATGTGCTGGAAATGAGATGTTTGAGGACAATGTGTGGTGTGAGGTGGTTTGATCGAGTGAGTAACGTAAGGGTAAGAGAGATGTGTGGAAATAAAAAGAGCGTGGTTGAGAGAGCAGAAGAGGGTGTTTTGAAGTGGTTTGGGCACATGGAGAGAATGAGTGAGGAAAGATTGACCAAGAGGATATATGTGTCGGAGGTGGAGGGAACGAGGAGAAGAGGGAGACCAAATTGGAGGTGGAAAGATGGAGTGAAAAAGATTTTGTGTGATCGGGGCCTGAACATGCAGGATGGTGAAAGGAGGGCAAGGAATAGAGTGAATTGGAGCGATGTGGTATACCGGGGTTGACGTGCTGTCAGTGGATTGAATCAAGGCATGTGAAGCGTCTGGGGTAAACCATGGAAAGCTGTGTAGGTATGTATATTTGCGTGTGTGGACGTATGTATATACATGTGTATGGGGGGGGGTTGGGCCATTTCTTTCGTCTGTTTCCTTGCGCTACCTCGCAAACGCGGGAGACAGCGACAAAGTATAAAAAAAAAAAAAAAAAATATATATAATCAATTATTTATTTATCATACTTTGTCGCTGTCTCCTGCAATAGCAAGGTAGCACAAGGAAATAGACGATAGAATGGCCCAACCCACCCACATACACATGCATATATATACACGTCCACACACAGCACATACATACCTATACATCTCAATGTATACATATATATATACACACAGACATATACATATATACATATGTACATACACATGTACATAATTCACACTATATCACAAGGAAACAAACAAAGAATGGCCTAACCATCCACATGCAAACATATATATGCATAAAAGCCCATACACGCACATGTACATTTCAACATATACATACATAGACATATACATATACACATATGTACATATTCATACTTGCTGCCTTCATCCAACCCGTCGCCACTCCACCACACATATATTATGTAAGAAAAAAAATGTATATCACTTTTCAAGAGAAGGAGTAGAGGAAAGAGCCAAAAAAGGAATTTTTATGTAAATGTTAGTTATCTGTTCCTGATGTTACATCACTACGGTAGAAATTAGCAAAACAGAATGAACAAAAATCTACAACTGTTTACATTCATTACTGATCTATGAAATACCACTTGTCTGAATACTTTTATTCAATCAAATTCATGCATCCTAAGGGATACTAATGAAAAGAATTCTGTTTCCCATGGACCTGAAAGCTAATTAATAACACTGAAAAAATATCTTTAATCTCTTGGGACTGACAGGAAAAGTATGGCAGATGACAGTTTTCATGTAAGGGAATTTTACAATATTTGAAATGGGCAGAAGACCCTCCACAAATCTCATGTTTGTTCACACATGCATGAAGACTCTCTTTCAATGTATCCAGCATATTTTCTTACTACAGGGTAATTTTGTACTATCAACACAAATTTCCTACTGTGTCATAAATGACAAAGGACTGATATAAAAAAAATGGTCAAATGTGAGAGGCTACAACTTTACATACAGAACACATGCTTCAAAAACACCTATGCAGGCAATTTCTCAAAAATACATATAAATGTGCCCTGAACACCTGGCCACATTTTTCAAATACTTTCTCTGGATGTAAATTTTCAAACCAGAACAACTCTACTTCAAAGCTGTCAAAATATTTCACTGCTCTTCTAAACTTCCAAAATTCCAGTCATTTTATCAATAATAAATGCATTTTTACCTACATCTAAGCTGACAAGCACTTTCATGAAGTGTAGGAACATAAACACAAGCAATTTCATTAAGTGCAGGAATATAAACCCACTTGTGAATGGAAACATCACGTTGTAACAGTTATACTGGAAAGATTAAGGCACGTCAGGAACAAAATGATAAAAATTAGACCTGCCTTACAGTTCTGAATGAATCAGAATAAAATCATATATATCTATTAATACTGGGTTCATAAATGAATATGAAAAGAAATCAAGTAAAATTTCCTGCACAAGAACAGTAAAATTACCTGAACAGGAATACAGTAAAATCTCCTAAGTTGGACTATGCGGGGAATAGACCTGGAGAACTGGGAATTCTAAGGAAGTGAGTAAAAATAATCAAAACATTTCTGACAAAGGCTCTAGATACAGACAGAAGTACTCATCAAAATCAGGCTTTGAATGAAAACGGAGAAAAAAAAAGTCCAATAGTCTCTGCAGTACTGGAAACATTAAAGAAAGGATGAGAATAAGTCTGTGAAGACGAGATTAAGGAAGTAGGTTGATTGTACAATTTACGTAAGGAAATCATGGAACATCTAGCCCATTTGCTGAACATTCATGAAATGAGGAATTTTCCTCTAAGGCTCAGCCCTCTGTTCTGGATGCTACCTCGCCCACATGGGAAATAGCAAGCATGTATAAAAGAAACGGAAACTAAGACCAAGTAATCGTGACACTTATTGTGTAAGCTGATTCTTCTCAGTAACAGTTTGGTACTGATATTTTTGCCATACTAAGAATGGCAGAATAAATGAAATAAGTGTAAGAAAAATTGTACAAGACAAACATTATGTAAGTATATAGAAAAATATCAATAAACTGTATGTACTATAATTATCTAGAGAAATTACAAAGCCCTACAGGCGCTAGGGTTTTTATTAATGCATAAGGATAAAGAGCAGCAGATCTGATTATTTTTCCAAAGACAGTCTACTACATACTTTACTGCTGTCCATACACCCCCAAAATACATCACTGAATCGTTTCACAGAAAATTATACTTAAGCTTTCTTTAAAATACCTAACTTTCCCATATTAGCCCAGTATCATCAGGAACATAAAATAACATCCTTGCACACATTCAACTTTGCAAAGTAGCATCAGGAACAAATGAACAATGGCCTCATTTGCACAGATCCAATTTCTAGTTGTCATGTATAATACAAAAATAATAACAGTACATCAAGACTTTCAAACACTGACATTTTGTTAACTCTCACAGTGTTTATGCCAATTCTATCACTCCCCTGAACTTGATCACAAGTCTAACCATCCTTTATTACCTTCCTAATCAAAGTTTCTTATCTATGAACATAACTTTTCCTTGTATTTCTGTTTTCAGAATACCCTTTCCTCTTAATATGCAAGGAAATGATAAAAGTGTCAGAGGATAACTATACACTAATCATTGCCAAACACAGCATAACAGAATCACAGCAAGACTCTGCAACAGCCTCAAACATGCTATGTGAATAGGAACTAACTAACTGGAACATGCAGGACAAGTCTCCGATGCAACCCACACTGGTGCAACATACCTGCCAGCTCAGACTGTTACCACATGATCATCACCATGAAAAACATCCTCAATTTCCTGATCTTGGTCTGACTTTGTGTAGTGCAAATTCATGGGATTTCGGTTTACCTACAGAGACTAACAATTTTGTTCATCATTACTGAAATTCACATATCCAATGTTGTTCATACATGCTATGGATATGATATGGTAATTGAAAGGTAGCTTAAAAATATTTTGAACATGAAGGAATGTCATACGATGAAAGCGCCTAAATTAAGGCTTATAGTATTCCAACAAAAACTAAAAAATATCCCTCAACTACACCAAGTACTATATATCCAGGTAACTCTGCATTCTGGAACACATGGACATGACATCCAGGTCATTTGTAAGACTTGAAAATAATTCAAATCAAAATGATTTCTCCTAACACTTACTTTTCTATTTGAGACAGGTCTAAATTTCTACAAATTAATGAAAATTGAATCTACGCTATGAGTATTAAGCATGTATCATTTGTAGTATTCTTGGTAAGTAACTTCTTATATTTTCTAATCTAAATCAAATTCTGCATGCAACCTACTGCCCCCCATCAAGACAGTTTTCTATGGAAAATGGTATTTCCAGATAACCTCATAATCAGCCAAGTCACAGCTGTCTGGTGAAAAACACTGCATAACAGTAATAAGCCTCAAGTACACATGAAGGACTCCAAGTCGCTAATTCTCGTTGAATGTCATGCATTCTCAGAGATGATTCCTATAATGCAATTTTGGTCAAAGATGAGTGAATCTAATCCTGAGAGATCAGTTTTAAGTCCATTAATACAAACCAATATTAGTTAGCTTGAATCATTCAGGTTAACTCTTTTCTCCTTACACTTGAGACCTGGGTCAATTCAAAATAATCACTCCAAAGGCAGTAAATAAATATCTAAAAATGCTACCAAAATATCATTTCTTTAATAAAGTTTACTCTCCAAAACAATGTCATTTACAAAAACTTCTTCTATTCTGCAGTTATAGACAGACGATTTCTTACTTAAAATCTTGGATATTCTGCAAATGAGCCAAATCAGCCTTCATCTATATCCTGAACCATAGGGCAAGTTTCAAATTACACTTGAGTATCACCAATCCAATATGCCTAGGACAAAGAAATCTGTGAAATTCAATAATTTTGGAGGAACAAATTTTTCTTCTTTTCCCGTTCATTAAACTCTTTATTTTTCAATTAATACAAGCCTTGACATGGACTTCTGTCCATGATTGGAACCTCCAAAATTAAGAATAAAGGCTATTTGTGTAATCCATTTAATAAGTGAAGAAAGCTTGAGCGCTTAAAAACTAGTTTTATATATACTTTAATGAAGTTAGTGGTAGGCTCACCTAGCCTGCTTTGCCAGTGTTCATAAGAGAATATGGCATCCAGTGCTCTTACAGATTTGTTTTCAATATGATGAACTGAACTGAAAAGCAAGCCAACTCAAATGGCTAGCCAAGCAATCCTACATAATTTGACAGTAATTTTGAGACCTGCTGTATTCCACTTGGATTATGCATTGCTCTTAATCTTTGTTTTCTTAATTACTTCAACAACCAACCACAACACTGATGAGTCCCAAGAAAGTAGTTACCTTGTAGCAAGCGCCACTCCAAGTTATCGATAAAGGGGAAGAGCATCACTTTGGAGACAAAACTGGATGTACCACAACAACTAAGACAGTGAAAAAGTGAGTGACATCTGCAAAGTTACTAGCTTGGTTTCATCAAATATGTGCAGCTAAGCACCCTGGAACCTACCATAACTGTAGGAGTAGAACTTCCAAAGTTTATACCAAGCATGAGCTGATAAAATCAACGAAAAGGCAATTCAAAGATATCCCTGAGGATCAAACAACTGTTGTTTTGGTGTCAAAATTGTTTGAGCTGGTCCATTACCACAGTCTGTAAAAAAGTTTTGCTTTTCAGTTTTAATTCTTGGGTCTAAATTCCTTGGGCTGAGGCACATCTCAGGTTATAGCTTTCTGACCTAGACTGCATTGCAGCTTTTTACTCGAGATCCTCTTGGATATGAGTTCCACTAACAAGCACTTTTTCAGGAATTTGGATATGAGTTCCACTAACAAGCACTTTTTCAGGAATGCAAACTGCTTTTTAAGCAAGTCCTATCAGCACAAGAAATTAATTCTATGTTCTTATCCTTTATTCATACAGATGGGTCATGATATAGTGCAATCTAATACTCAAATCTGGTATGACGTGAGTACCTAATTCACTCGCATTCTATTATCATATTATCAACCATAATGATACGATGCAAGCCCAACTGCCAACAGAGTGCACCCAAGGGGTGCTACATACACTACATTGCACAAACTATGCTACTCACACCACACTGCCCACCACATCAGTTCTTTGCCAGTAACTCCAGTGTAAGGAATTCCATAGTCCTGATCACTCTTCTGTAAATTATGCAATAAATCACTTCTTGCATTCACCTTTCCAGTGCGATTCCCTTTAGTGGGTTCTCAATAATTCATGAACTAAAAATAAAATGCACATTACGAAAACCAACAACAAAATAGGTGGTAAAATTGCTTGCAATTATGTAGATGCAAGTGATTTTAACATCTTTTGGTACAAAACATTCATCTTTTACTCAAGTGGTAAATTGTATTTTCTATATATTCTTCCACACAGTTCTCTTCAGTACGCTCTTACCTAATCTAATGCATGAATCAATAATCATCTTTAGAAGAAATAAAGGAATAACCCTAACTAGCCTATCCAAGCATCCCAATAACTCTTCTGTTCAAAATGTTCATCTTACACTCTTAGTCTGGTATGGTGAAATACCTTTTTTCATACACTTTCTCAACACAATTCTCTGGTAGGTTTCTTAATAATTCATGGATTAAATATAAATGTTAAGAAAAACAATGGAAAAATAGGTAGAAGAATGCTTGTAATCACAAAGAAGCGAGGGACTGATCATCTTTTAGTTAAAAACATTCTTCTTTTACTTGATGAATGATGAATTACATTGTACTTTATGAATTTTTTCTACACAGTCCTCTTCAGTAGGTTTTTGCCTAAAGCATTAACATAACTATGTACACATACAAAAAACTATAAGAAAAAACCTTTCCCAGCATATCCCAGAGTTCTGATCACTCATTTCTTCAAATTATTCGTACGACACTTTGTGAATGATAAGAGTATTTCATTTACCTAATATCTATCGATTATTTCCAGTTTAAATTACACTTTTAGTAGTATTTGATACATTATTTCTAATGTTTATATAATGATTTGAGTATAGTTTCATGATCCCTAACCCTAAATTCACAAGTAAATTAATGTTACAATGAATTGCAAAATTATTCATCCTGAATTTTCTGAGTATGTTATATCATGACCCATCATTATCTGCAAATTACAACAAATGTCTAACTTGCTTAATCTGTCATATGATGTCTACTTATATTTTCAATACAGAGCACCTTTTTCTCTTTTCAGAAGCTTATGAACTTGATGGAGGTACATTACAGCTGTGTTTGTTCTTGTCTGTCCTTATGATGGGAATGATCCAGGTTTCTTGGGTATAATCTACAGGGAAGACAGAGGTAAGGTATACACAGATTTGACCTGTGCCAATCAAATCATAACACAACACTGTCTGGTGGCTGGCTTATCATCATCCAAAGTCAGAATGTTGATGAAATTTTCCAGAAAATCCTAGAGGGATGTTTGAAAGCGCAAATGTTTTTCAGTCAGTTGTTTCAGAAATCTAATCTTTGGATTTGCAATACTCAAGTGTATAAACAGAGACCCCTTAAGATACCTTTTTCTATAGACTGTATGCATTCCACATCAATAAACTGTGTAATTGCTTTTTGCCTCTGTTCTCGATAAACCAGCCATTCCTCCTTGTTTTCTTATGTTTCAGGAAATCAGGTCCTAACTAATTACAGTTAATCATCTTATTTAAACAAATGAGTAATGCATGAGTTCATATGATAACATTCAGAAATATAAGATCACTTTACAAGATAAAAAATCACTGCTACATCATGAATACATTATATAAAGAGTGTTGCCTAAAATTCAGGCATGGTTTTTGAAAACTCACTTTACCGTTTCATTGGTAAACAGTGTCATAATGTTGGAGTCTGAGAAGAAATAGAAATCTCATGTAAGTGCTGTCAGGTTATAAGTATGACTTATGGAACACCAACCTAGCAGAAAAGCAAGAGTGATTTGGACATCTGTAATACTGTGCATCTGATGCAAGGCTGAAATAAAAGATTCTATCTAAATATAAGTTCTCATAAATCTCTGAATAGTAAAATAAATATAATGATCAAAAAATATATATATTGTTGGCTGGTAAATACAACCTGAAATAAATAGGCTTTACAAGTAGTCATTCAGATCCTAAGTACACAGACTTTTGACTTTAAAATATTGGTATAGCCAAGTGTGCAGAAGACAAGATACCTGCACACTATCATTTACCTGTAACATGAATCAGACACTAAAGAATATCTTAAACATATTCTCCATCTTAAGATGTAACTGGAAACTTTACCTCCGGGTTTATATTTTTTGCATGGAATAAAAAACCCTAAATGTCCTCACTTTCCAGTAACTTACTCTATTATTCACTCAGAGAATTTCCATAATAGCAATATGGTTTACTTTTATCATTAGAAAATAATACGATATCTTTGGTACATATGCACTGGATTAAAGAGAAGAGAACTCTAAAGGAACTTTTCAAACAAAATTAAAGCATTTCAACTGCAAAAAGAAATGTACAGAAAATGATGAAGCTCCAATTATTTCATAAACCTGTACAAACATATTCCTAAATAAACATCAACTATGAAAAGAGATAGCAAGCACTTCTACACTCTACCTAACTTTAGCATGATGAATGAGCAAAGATGAGAATGACGTACCTGTGCTTTTACTGTACAGGTTTTTACTGCAGTCTTAACTGCCCTGCTACATTAGATATACAAAACAAATTTCCCTAAAAGCATTAGATCCCAACAATAAATACCTGTTGTTCCACAAACAAATGGTCTAATATTGCTGAACTTCAGTCAATAAATATGAATTTTTTCCATATACCTATAATATTCAATATACAAGGTCATATGACTTTGGCTATACATATACGAGATGATAAGCCCACTCACTGCAGAGAAGTTATATGCAACCCTTCATTTTATTTACTGTTTACCATGGCCAGGAAGTATACACCAAAAATTCTTGAATCAGCTACCTCCTTCTTGAGGCAAAATATATGGCTATCAGTGCCTTTAGCAACATCTCACACACTGTTACTAAACAATACAGCCTAAATTTCATCCAAGATCTAGTAAGTCTACAGGGAGATGTCAAGAAGCCCTGTAAGAGACCAGTACCCTCAAGCTATGTAATAATCTGTGAAACTGTGACATTCTTACAAGATAATACATATTAGTCAGGAAAACCCTTTGGAACCATATATATTTGTTAAAAATCATTTCCCATAATACCACATAACACTAAGTATGCTTCACAGAACTCCGGGCATACCTCAAACAATTTTCAGCGGAGCAGCACGTTAACGGGCATATACAACACAAATGATATTTCATCAGGTTGAATTTCATATCACTTCATTTAGAAAATTATATTCTTGTTAAATGTAAAAACAAATTTATGGAGAAATTCTTTTCGAACAAGTGAGAATATCCTAAAATGAGAGGAAACAATGGGTATCAGAACTGCTGCAATGAAAAGATCAATGTTCTGACCATACTGTAAATCACAGATCACCAACTAAAGGGCAGAAACCAGACAAATTTCTACACCTCTGAATATCACAAAAATATAAATGTTGGATGGAACCTATCTAACCTAATCAGAATTATCATTTTGTGAGCAAATTCTTTAAAAAAAATCCACAGATAACTACATTAAATGCATGTAAATACCGAGTGATATCAACATCAAATAAATGATATACCAATAAATTTCCAAGATACATATACACAGAGGCATCTTATGAACATAATGACTTCGGTTAACAAAATCAGAAACATATTCAAACTTATAAAACGTATGCATCTTTTAAGTATTATCATCCAAAGTAGTTTGAAGCATATGAAACACACAGTGTATGTATGTGTATAAATATATATATATATATATATATATATATATATATATATATATATATATATATATATATATATATATATATATATATATATATATATGTCGATAGACAGACATATATATATACATCATGGGCTGCAAACCTTAGGTAGGGCATCTGGCCACCTTGCCCAACCAGAGGTTAAAAATTTTAATATAGCCACTGTTCATCCAGTGTTTTCTCGCTATGTTACTTTTCATCCAGTATTTCTCGCTATTTTCTGACCTCAACATGGTGGAGATAGCATGGACTTTAATCTATCATGACTCCCATGGTGTGACAAAAATATGTCATAACATTGCAAATGCAAAAGATTAAAATCCATGCTACCCCAACCAAGATGAAGTTGAGAAATAGTGAGAAACACTAGGCGACCAATGGATATGTCTTCTAACCTAAATGTGGCCAAGGTGGCAGAATGCCCTACCTAGGGTTCAAATCCGACCTATGGTGTATATATATATGCAAATTATATATCATATGTATATAATACCATTATAACCTTAGTAGATATGGTCCTCCACTCTGATCATATTATGATCACCAAAGTTGTCATGGAATGCAATGCCTTTGCTAACAACAGTAGAATTACCTTCAATGATTGGCAACTAGTAAGACTTGTGGATGCCATGTTTCCACATAATCATCCTTTAATCAGTTCAGCATGCTCGACACATCCCAGATTTTCATCAGCCTGTCTTGTCCTGCAAGATGATGAATTATATAGAACATTTTTTATACAATTCTAATGTTTGGAAAGATAAACCTTATTAGTCTTAACCCACATACAACATATGTTTCATAGATGAAGTCTTAACTGAACATGCTCTTATTCTTTTATCTATTTTCATTTTGCTTTGTCACTGTCTCAGACGTTAGCGAGATAGCGCAAGGAAACAGACGAAAAGAATGGCCCAACCCACCCATATACATGTATATATACACACACGTCCACACACGCAAATATACATACCTATACATCTCTACATATACATATATATACACACACAGACATATACATATATATGTACATAATTCATAGTCTGCCTTTATTCATTCCCATTGTCATCCCGCCACACATGAAATAACAACCCCCTTCCACCACATGTGCGCGAGGTAGCCCTAGGAAAAGACAACAAAGGCCACTTTCGTTCACACTTAGTCTCTAGATGTCATGTAATAATGCACCGAAAGCACAGCTCCCTTTCCACATCCAGGCCCCACAGAACTTTCCATGGTTTACCCCAGACGCTTCACATGCCCTGGTTCAATCCATTGACAGCACGTCGACCCTGGAATACCACATCGTTCCAATTCACTCTATTCCTTGCATGCCTTTCACCCTCCTGCATGTTCAGACCCCGATCACTTAAAATCTTTTTCACTCAATCTTTCCACCTCCAATTTGGTCTCCCACTTCTCCTCGTTCCCTCCATCTCTGACACATATATCCTCTTGGTCAATCTTTCCTCACTCATTCTCCCCATGTGACCACACCATTTCAAAACACCCTCTTCTGCTCTCTCAACCACGCTCTTTTTATTACCACACATCTGTCTTACCCTATTATTACTTTCTCGATCAAACCACCTCACACCACATATTGTCCTCAAACATCTCATTTCCAGCACATCCACCCTCCTCCACACAGCTCTATCCATAGCCCACGCCTCGCAACCATATAACATTGTTGGAACCACTATTCCTTCAAATGTACCCAGTTTTGCTGTCCAAGATAATGTTCTCGACTTCCACACATTATTCAACACTCCCAGAACTTTCACCCACTCCCCCACCCTATGATTCACTTCCGCTTCCATGGTTCCATCTGCTGCCAGATCCACTCCCAGATATCTAAAACACTTCACTTCCTCCAGTTTTTCTCCATTCAAACTTACCCCAACTGACTTGTCACTCAACCCTACTGTACCTAATAACCTTGATTTTATTCACATTTACTCTCAACTTTCTTCTTTCACACACTTTACCAAACTCAGTCACCAGCTTCTGCAGTTTCTAACACAAATCAGCCACCAGCACTGTATCATCAGCGAATAACAACTGACTCACTTCCCAAGCTCTCTCATCCACAATAGACTGCATACTTGCCCCTCCTTCCAAAATTCTTGCATTCACCTCCCTAACAACCCCATCCATAAACAAATTAAACAACCATGGAGACATCACACACCCCTGCCGCAAACCTACATTCACTGAGAAACAATCACTTTCCTCTCTTCCTACACGTACACATGCCTTACATCCTCGATAAAAACTTTTCACTGCTTCTAACAACTTGCCTCCCACACCATATACTCTTAATACCTTCCACAGAACATCTCTATAAACTCTATCATATGCCTTCTCCAGATCCATAAATGCTACAAACAAATCCATTTGTCTTTCTAAGTATTTCTCACATACCTTCTTCAAAGCAAACACCTGATCCACACGTCCTCTACCACTTCTGAAACCACACTGCTCTTCCCCAATCTCATGCTCTGTACATGCCTTCACCCTCTCAATCAATACCCTCCCATATAATTTACCAGGAATACTCAACAAACTTTTTTTTTTTTTTTTTTTTTTTTTGCTTTGTCGCTGTCTCCCGCGTTTGCGAGGTAGCGCAAGGAAACAGACGAAAGAAATGGCCCAACCCACCCCCATACACATGCCTTGATTCAACCCACTGACAGCACGTCAACCCCGGTATACCACATCGCTCCAATTCACTCTATTCTTTGCCCTCCTTTCACCCTCCTGCATGTTCAGGCCCTGATCACACAAAATCTTTTTCACTCCATCTTTCCACCTCCAATTTGGTCTCCCTCGTCTCCTCGTTCCCTCCACCTCCGACACATATATCCTCTTGGTCAATCTTTCCTCACTCATTCTCTCCATGTGACCAAACCATTTCAAAACACCCTCTTCTGCTCTCTCAACCACGCTCTTTTTATTTCCACACATCTCTCTTACCCTTACGTTACTTACTCGATCAAACCACCTCACACCACACATTGTCCTCAAACATCTCATTTCCAGCACATCCATCCTCCTGCGCACAACTCTATCCATAGTCCATGCCTCGCAACCATACAACATTGTTGGAACCACTATCCCTTCAAACATACCCATTTTTGCTTTCCGAGATAATGTTCTCGACTTCCACACATTCTTCAAGGCTCCCAGAATTTTCGCCCCCTCCCCCACCCTATGATCCACTTCCACTTCCATGGTTCCATCCGCTGCCAGATCCACTCCCAGATATCTAAAACACTTCACTTCCTCCAGTTTTTCTCCATTCAAACTCACCTCCCAATTGAATTGACCCTCAACCCTACTGTACCTAATAACCTTGCTCTTATTCACATTTACTCTTAACTTTCTTCTTTCACACACTTTACCAAACTCAGTCACCAGCTTCTGCAGTTTCTCACATGAATCAGCCACCAGCGCTGTATCATCATATACATATATATACTTTCTTCTTTTATACTTTGTCGCTGTAATTTGAGCACTCACTTTTATCCCCTTTACCTTTGTACAATGGCACTATGCAAGCATTCCGCCAATCCTCAAGCACCTCACCATGAGTCATACATACATTAAATAACCTTAATAACCAGGCAACAGTACAGTCACCCCCTTTTTTAATAAATTCCACTGCAATACCATCCAAACCTGCTGCCTTGCCGGCTTTCATCTTCTGCAAAGCTTTTACTACCTCTTCTCTGTTTACCAAATCATTCTCCCTAACCCTCTCACTTTGCACACCACCTCGACCAAAACACCCTATATCTGGCACTCTATCATCTAACACATTCAACAAACCTTCAAAATACTCACTCCATCTCCTTCTCACATCACCACTACTTGTTATCACCTCCCCATTAGCCCCCTTCACTGAAGTTCCCATTTGTTCCCTTGTCTTACACACTTTCTCTAACTCCTTCCAAAACATCTTTTTATTCTCCCTAAAATTTAATGATACTCTTTCACTCCAACTCTCATCTGCCCTCTTTTTCACCTCTTGCACCTTTCTCTTGACCTCCTCCCTCTTTCTTTTATACATCTCCCACTCATTTGCATTATTTCCCTGCAAAAATTGTCCAAATGCCTCTCTTTCTCTTTCACTAATAATCTTACTTCTTCATCCCACCACTCACTATCCTTTCTAACCTGCCCACCTCCCACGCTTCTCATGCCACAAGCATCTTTTGCGCAAGCTATCACTGCTTCCCTAAATACATCCCATTCCTCTCCCACTCCCCTTACCTCCTTTGTTCTCACCTTTTTCCATTCTGTACTCAGTCTCTCCTGGTACTTCCTCACACAAGTCTCCTTCCCAAGCTCACTTACTCTCACCACTCTCTTCACCCCAGTACTCTCTCTTCTGAAAACCCCCACAAATCTTCACCTTCACCTCCACAAGATAATGATCAGACATCCCTCCAGTTGCAACTCTCAACACATTAACATCCAAAAGTCCCTCTTTCATGCGCCTATCAATTAACACGTAATCCAATAACACTCTCTGGCCATCTCTCCTACTTACATACGTATACCCATGTACATCTCGCTTTTTAAACCAGGTATTCCCAATCACCAGTCCTTTTTCAGCACATAAATCTACAAGCTCTTCACCATTTCCATTTACAACACTGAACACCCCATGTGCACCAATTATTCCCTCAACTGCCACATTACTCACCTTTGCATTCAAATCATCCATCACTATAACCCAGTCTCGTGCATCAAAACTACTAACACACTCACTCACCTGCTCCCAAAACAATTGCCTCTCATGATCTTTCTTCTCATGCCCAGGTGCATATGCACCAATCATCACCCATCTCTCTCCAACCACTTTCAGTTTTACCCATATCAATCTACAGTATACTTTCTTACACTCTATCACATACTCCCACCACTCCTGTTTCAGTAGTAGTGCTACTCCTTCCCTTGCTCTTGTCCTCTCACTAACCCCTGACTTTACTCCCAAGACATTCCTAAACCACTCTTTCCCTTTACCCTTGAGCTTCATTTCACTTAGAGCCAAAACATCCAGGTTCCTTTCCTCAAACATAATACCTATCTCTCCTTTTTTCTCATCTTGGTTACATCCACACATTTAGGATGAGCACTCCCCACGTGACTCCTTCTTCTGTTCCCCCTCTTAGAAAGTTAAAATACAAGGAGGGGAGGGTTTCCAGCCCCCCGCTCCCGTCCCCTTTAGTCGCCTTCCACAACACGTGAGAAATGCGTGGGAAGTATTCTTTCTTCCCTCGCCCTTACACATACATATACATATCAACATACACACGTGTACAAATACATACAAAGCCATATACATATATACATATGTACATCATCATTATTACAATTATCATCATTATTCATCATCTATCTACAACATGGCCTCATCTGTGTGTAAAAACTAAGAGCCTGTACATCATGAGAAAACAGAATAAAATACTAATGTTACCATTCTGAAAGAGACATGTGATATGGATATGCAAACAAATAATGTATGCCATCTGACTAAAATGTTTCCAATTTAAGGCAAGGACAATAAACTTCCACACATTTCTAATTTTTCTTCTCTAAAAGGCAGACTCATATGGGATTGATGGAAGATACTGAGGATAATAACTCAAAATGTGAATACTGCTGCAATACATAATGACAAAGGATATCCTCAGTGTGTGGCCATTTAAAGAAAAACATACCAACAGTAAGTAGAAGACCAGCTTCCTCATCCAGATCCATGCTGACTATGTTGTGTTTTGCTTCATGGAACTTGGCAAGGGAAGACCGACTGAAAGATGAAAAAGGGAAACTAACATTAACTGGTATCTGAGACCGATTTAAAGTTTAAAATAAATCTGGCAATATATTGATATTTCCAGTATATTACTATACATACAAAAAAAAAAAATACATTTCCTTACTTTCCTCCATTTATGCTATCCAGAGCATGAAAAAAACAAATTATTAACATTACCAAGTATGTAATTACAAATTTTGCAACTATCCAAAACTATAACAGTATTAAACTTTATCAAAGAACTAATACACATGTATAATGATCACCAATAATTTTCCACACTACATAATTTCTACATTACATAATTAACTCTCCAGTTTCCTGGGGATAGGGCAGAAAGAATACTTCCCACGTATTCCCTGCGTGTCATAGAAGGTGACTAAAGGGGAAGGGAGCGGGTGGCTGGAAATCCTCCCCTCTCGTTTTTTTTTTTCTTTCCCAAAAGAAGGAACAGAGAGGGGCCAGGTGAGGATATTCCACAAAGGCCCAGTCCTCTGTTCTTAACGCTACCTCGCTAACATGGGAAATGGCGAATAGTTTAAAAGAAAGAAATAATTAACTCTCAGTTTCTCTCATATATAATCCTACATACCTCGACTCCAGAGCCTACACTAAATGAGGAATTAAGGTTCTATAGATGAAACCCTTACAGTTATAAAAAACTAAACAAGCAATGACAGACCCTCATCAGTTCAGTTACAGTTCTTTGCTAATGAAAGCTTCTATCAATTAACTTTTTTCCTGAGACTCTTAAAAGCTGAAGTTTTAAAAGTATTAAATAATAAATGAAGTCCTAAAAAAAATTAGAAATCCAGTAATGGCTGCTTCTCCATTATCTTGGGACCACAACTGAGCTGAATATAACACCTGAAGGCAAGCATGCATAAATAACATCAAATTTATAACCATCACATTGATTTGAGTATTAATATAACTCACATCAAAGTTTTCCAGTTTATAAAGGTGAGCTTTTCAATGGTTATATTTCTTACATTTTCAGTTATCAATGCATGTACTGAAGAAACATCACAAAAAATTGGTTTTGAAATACTGTATGAATAACCCACTCCTCTACCTATGCACAACCCCACAAGCATCAGAAAAAACTTTTACATATTGAGGGATTAAAGCACCCTAAAAGAGAGTGCATTTGCTTCGATTTCATCATTTTCAACCACCAAAATATCAATGAGGCTGGCTTATACTTATTCAGAGGAGCACATGCTAAGATACCATCTTCTTCAGCCACTGTAACATCTACGAGGCCAACTAATGCTCAATCCGAGATCCAACATTCATAAAGCAACCAAACAAGGTCTATGTCACTGCACAGCAATGGGCTAGCACCTTCCTGTCTCCAACCCTCATCACTATTTAACCAGAAGAATACATGCCTCAGGTCCATTACTGTCAGAAATTATGAAAGTTTTCTTAAAAATGACTGCAAAGAATGAAGAGATAGGAAAATAAAAGGATACCTTTGAGATAAAAATGGGTTTTCATAAAAAAACCTACAGAAAGACCTTTAGGAGCATTTAAAAGCATGTAGATTTGGTAAAATGTGTGCAACCTGACTCCTACAAACCCCTTGACACCATACCACATGAGGGGAAAAAAAAGGCTCTTGAGACAGAAATACAAGAGAGACTCCTTCAATGGATAGATCTTAAGACAGAAACAAAGGATGTGTGTTTGACGAGCCTTCTTAAAATGGGCTGCCACCAGTGGTGCACTACACAATTCAGTCCTAAAATCAATGCTTCTCCTAATCTATGAAAATGACTTGCCAGAACATTTGTACCAACTTACATGGGGACCAAGATAAACCCCAAAGCTGTTTTGGTACATGGTAGAAAAAATTCAACCCCAGCACATATATCATAATGAGGATGTGACACAGCAAAAGAAAGCCTTAATATAAACATCAATTACCAGGAAATAAGCTGCAGGAGACTGTACATGATAAAACTGGGAGTCGACACTCTACTTAGCCTGTCACCAAAGCCCCAGCTTAAGAGAAATATAAACGGAGTTAAACTGTCGGCTGGCACATGTCAGTACTGCTTCAAAGCATATGGATGAAGAAATAATTAATTAAACTACTCACATGTCATAACAGGCCAAAATTGCAGTATTATTCTCAAGCATGGTGACTGCACTTCAAAACTAACAAAGAACTGACAGAGAAGGTCCTTACTGGGGCAACGAAGATGGTACCAAAATTGACAGCACAGTTAAACTGAAAGATAAGGGGCTATAAAAATGTTCAACAAGAAAGGCAGAATATTAAGGGTTGACATGATCACAACGTTTAAGATTCTGAAGCCTGTCTGATTACATAACAATGAACCATTCTTCAAAAATTGCAAAAGTTAAAAACCAGAGGCCATAGCATGAAATCAAGCAAGGAACTCATAGACAGGATATAAAGAAATGCTTATTTAGTATAGTAAAAGGATAATGAATAAAGGGACTAAATTTCATGAAATGGAGAATGTGACTGCAAACACAAGTTCTAAATATTGGATAAAGTCCAAGAGGTGGGGCCCCTCAAATGTTTAACTTCCTCTCCATACTGTACAATCAGGGTATACAGAATGGCTCTGGCCACCAATGAAAAGCTGCAACTTCTTACTTACACTCTCTTCCTCAAATGATGAAATCTTTTTAAGAGTATGGCACAAATATTTGGTACAGAGCTCAGTTGAAACCTTCTGTTAACTTTCAACAAAGGTTTTTTTTTTTTAATGAGATTCATATGCATCAGTTGCTTTGCCATTCTTCTCACAAAGGTTTCTTTGCTCAAGTAATTAAAATTAGCATACTTATACCTTTTTCTGTTCACAAATGAAAAAAACCCTAGTCTCATATATCCCTAAGGGTTCTACTGACCTCTGATATACTAAATAAATGCAGACTCAAAACTTTATACACCAATGAATAAGACCAATTTCACCAGTTCAAGAAAAGCATATATTTCTCTCTTCAGAGTTCTGAGGCATCTACTAAAAAAAAATATATATAATTCCTAAAGAACCTCTTTTCAGTCCAAGTATGCATCCCTCTAAACAGTGGCTGGAGAAGAAAAGTGTTTAAAGACAGGGTAAACCTGTCTCCCTGTGGATTAATGTCTAAAAACTCATTTTCTAGACTCTACAGTCAATAAAACCCAAAATAGTATACACAGCATCCATACTAAAAAGTCACAAACAAATCCCAAAGATCTCATATTCTGTCTTCAAAATCTGGGGCCTACCCCTACCTAAAGGAATAAAGTCAGTAATGCTACCAACTACCCTCCTGAGCTGCATGAGTACCCTATCTATCTATCTATCTATCTATCTATCTATCTATCTATCTATCTATCTATCCATCTATCTATCTATCTCTGATGCCTGTTCCCTTTGGGAACTCCCTTAAGGGCATGGTCAAGGCAAAAGAGTCTCCATAACTAGTGAACTCTATGCAGCTTCTTAGCCTTTAGTAACACCCTTAACAGGCCACTGGCTGAGGGCAACTCTAGCAAAGTGTTTTCAGAGTCTCTTAACTAATGTTCCCACCAACTACTATCCCGTAACAAGTGCCCATATCCCCAATATACTCAAAAGGACTAGTATCTAAACATAAAAGGGGCTCCTTTTCTTTTTAGATGGTTAGCAGAAACAGAAAGTGGGCATATTACTGTCTGGGCAAGAAAACAAACCTCCATTGCTAGGTACCCGTAACTAAAGGTTCAATTAGGTATGATGAAGGGTTTAGCCCTGACATATCCAGAATGTCTTCCTCAAAGTATCACAAGACCCCTGACATTTTCCCTCCACCAAACCCTTGTCTCTCCATTAAAAAAGGGGCTATCTTCAAGAGGAGTACAGCAGCCTCAAAAGACAAACACTATCCTTCAAAAACATAAACTGCAGTACAGGATGCCACTTGAACAACATATCCAATAACATGAGGACTAACAACCACTCCAATAAATATATCATCCCGTAGAAGAATCAAGAAATGTAGAGGTGCACTTGCCATCTGAAATCCACTTAAAATGAGGGTTATCTATCACAGGAGTCCTTAGCCATCCACATAAGCTTAAAATCTTGCTGAAATATAAGCCCTAACAGAAAGAACTATAACTTTACCTGTAAGTAGTGAAGACAAGCTGAAAATTAAAAATCAAAAAGAAATATGATAACAAAATGGAAGTGCAACATGAAGAAAACTACAAAGGCAAATGGAAACAGCACCAAGCCCTGAAAGTGCTGTCAAGTATAAAGGCCTACATGAAAAAAATTATCTATGGTGCCATGCAAATAAAAGAGAACCAATGGTCACATCAAAGTTGTTTCCTAATGGTAGCAAATTGTAAAAGTCCATAACAAATGCTAAATCTCCTGATCATTAACAATGCAACCCACATTCAATGTTATGTGCAAAGATCATTCTCAACCCTTTGACCAAAAAGAGAGAATGAAAATGAAATTCCTTACAAATGATACTGAAACAATCTTAAGCTTCCAAAGCATCAAGATTTCATACACTTCACAACTGTTTTCCTAATACAGTTGCAATAGCAATAATGCCACACTTATTTCTCACTTTAACATATATATACTCTCTTGTAGTCATGCTACTTCTACCCTTTGCTATACTTGTAGAGGAAAAATTTATTCAATCTCTTCTAGAAGAATCAAAAACTCAAAGCAATTCACACAAAGTTCAAGATGAAAATGTCTGCCACTGTCTCTTCAGTTAGCTTTTTCAGTTCAATCACTAATCTATCATTATAAAATATTCCTGCATGTCTCTTCAGTTAGCTTTTTCAGTTCAAACACTCTTCTATCATTATAAAATATTCCTGCATATCTGGTTAATATCAGTGGCCCAGGCTGTAGAGGTGATGACTGCAGAAGACTTCACCAGTTACTAACATTATTGACTGCATTCATATACTCTCAATCCTTTCACTGTTTTTTCCTTTCACTGCAGCTGAGGTATATACACCTCAGTGATCCTTTCACATTTGCTGCAGCCAGATCATACACATACAGCTAGTAATACATGTAAAGGCATCCCACTCACTGTTTCCACATACTATATTCTGGTCAATGTATGTGGAGTTATTAAGGAAACCTGTACAAGATCTGTGCCCTCACATCAACAGTTTTTGAAGTTGCATCATTCTTGCTTGTTAGCATGGTTTACTTCAGAAAATCCTTAGTTATCATAATTGTTTGTGGCAAAAACAATTCCAAAAATACCATACATCTTACAATTCAATCAAAAAATACCCTGGAATAACTCATATACCTGGCATCAGAGCAGCTAAAGTTAAAGGCCATGCAGTGCAGGTGAACAAAGTCTCAGAACATTCCATATGAAGAGTGTAATATGGACATTAGGATTGCTATAGTGAAATGGTTAAGTTGTAATCACAACTCACTCTCTTCTTTCTTCTAATGCAATTAAGTCTATAGTTGCTGTCTTTTCCCTAAATCTCTGCTCTCTAACTCTAGGTACAATCTTTATTGTCCACTAGAACAGCATCTATAGCAGATCTATACATTCCCAAAGGTTGGGTAACCAAAGTGCATATTCTAATTTATCTAAAATATACGATAAATGATTTCTTTAACATCTTACCAAAGTTCAGAAATTAAAGGAACTTTAGACAGCAACCACTGATTACCTACATTACTATTTGACTAAGATGATGTTCTGCTTATAGGTGAAGTATCTATATGAGAGACTATTAGTGAATATGGGAAGGAAGTTCTAAATTTTTACACCCTATCTCCTAAATTCTTTACAATTTATGTTAATCATTTCTTCATAGTTTATTGTACTTCATCATTTTATCATGACTGAAGTATTTCTTACAGCAATGGAAACAGCAACAGACAAATGGGGTTCTTGCAAGTCTGTTGGTGATAGCATAAGTATTCAGCAACCCAAACTCAAATTTCATATAACTTGTCTCTGCCTATTTCTTGTTATGCCCTCTAGCTGACTAGTTCCTTCCAGTTTCAAAACTGATCAATACCAACGTTGAAACAATTGAGAAACCATAAACTTGTAATTATATCTGCGCCACTCCCCTTCAGCCTAGAAAGTTCATGAATGCACTTCTCTCCCTGGAGCTCAGCTCCCTAAATTCAGATACAATCTTTGTTACCTGCCACTGGACCTTCTCTAACTTAGTGTCTCTTCAATGGAGCAGAAGGGGGACAAACATTTTTATGCATACTCTTAATTTGGTTCTATCTTTTCATCTCTAAACGAAGCAGGCATAGAACTTAACGGAAAGATCTGTGGGGTCTGGTTGTGGATAGGGAGGGCTGTGTTTTCTGTGCATTACATGTGACAGCAAGAGAACAGAAGTGAGCAAATGAGGCCTTTTCTTTATCTGTTCCAGGCATTACCTTGCTAATGAGGGAAATACCAAACAAATATGAATGAAAGAAATATTCTTTTCCTCAACATTCTTGAAGGCAATTTCATCACTGAACTATGAGAGGTTGGGATACCCTGTCAACCCCTAAACCCCTTTCAGAAGTGGATTCCTATACTTTGCTTCCAGCAAAATGAACGCAGAAAAAAAAAAATGCCTCCCTTCTACACTCTACATTTGCCCAGGATGATTTTCATCAATAATGAATTTCCTGAATGAAAACATGTACGTCTGAATAAGTTTGGACAAAATTTTCATACTTACTCTTGATCAGATATAGTTGAGTGGCAACTGTCACAGACTCTAACATCAAACTCAAAGCCCATGACAGGGATGCAAGACCTTTTGCTGCTGCAACTATCACATACTGCTTTCCCACATTTCCTGTAAAACGATTACTTTTAATAAACACCAAAACCTTGTTCCAAAAATAAAATTCTACTGATGATACATAATTACAAGGATTTCTTAAGAAATCATTGATTCTACATTACAAGCTGAACAATGATAATATCATTACAACTCTTAATTCAAAGCTAAAAGGACACATATGTCTGATCTCATGTAACTTCTGTCAGTACACAATCATCACCAACACTGGAATGCTAAATGCAAAGTCTTGTAATCATGTCATTGATCTAAGACAAAGACAACCTTTGGGAGTGATCCAATGCTGGTCAGCGATGGACTGTACTGATGAGCCTCAACTCCAAAGCATTTAATGAATAAAGTTAACTTTAGGTGATCACTAATGCAATCAATACATTGTTATCAATGGTTGCCAAGCTCTTTGAAAATCAGTATCTCAAGTACCTTTTGTCCAAAACCTCAGGCCAGTCACAGCACAAGAATACAAGTTTGGAGATGCCACTTTATAATTCAAACTTCTGCTTAATCTCAGAAGTACAACTGTTTTTCTTACTTCTGTCCCCAAACTCTTCATCAAGAAAATGCACTTTCAATTTACACCATACTCTTTCAGCGCTTAATTCTTCCTTCAGTTTCAACTTGACTCAAAACATTCATGCTGCTAATAAAAGACACTGTCCAAGATGCATACTCTAATGCCATTATTCATCTTATTTAAATCCTATGGCTTGAAATAATATTCATATCTTTTTGAAAATTTCAAGTGAATATCTTTTCATGTGCCCGATCTCTTTGTCTCTTACTATCATAAGAAAATATCTGAGCAAAGAGACTATCATCACCTGCAATGGTGCTGACGTAGACCTATTTGCTTTTGGTCTACCATAGCTCTAATGTTCCAGAAGAATGGACGGCCACAGTACTGACATGAATCAGCTTCTACCCACTCTGGAGTCTGGAATGAAAAACAATACAACAAGCCTCCATCCGCCCATAACTGTGAAAATCTAAACATTAGCAAAACCAACAATCATTTACTTAAGATTCAAAGTGATATTCTCAGGCATTACATGCAGTGACTGTGTTACAAACAATAATACAAACATGATGATGCACATGCACCCCCATGACAATTTTTGAGAGATTAATGTGCATAGTAGTTTTTTCCAGCAGTGGCAGGAGGCTGGTAATGGCATCTATAGGTAATTGATAGACTCAAATAGCAGCTGATATCATATATCGAAAGGGAAGCCTTGAAGAAATCATATGATGCCCCAAGAAGTGAGCTCAGGGGGTATCTTATAAAATTTAGTGCAATGAGAAAGTTAAACAGTAAACCACCAGGTATAATCCCATCAGAAACTCAAACCCCTAGCATTCACAAATTATGCTTTCACAGCCCCACATGAAACTACATTCCCCTAGCATACACAAATCATGCCTTCTCAATCTGTTTTTAGAAACCATCCATCACTCCAAAATTACATCCATGAATTCATTAGATCACACGACCCCTTATGCACAAGAAGCAGCCTCTATACCGGACACAAAGCACTTACTCCTCAATTGTCCAGTGTCCATCCCACAGACACACAAACTCACACACAAAACCAACTCACTTCTTGATCTGCAATTCCATCCAATGGACAATACCACCTTTCTAAGCACTATTGAAGCCTCATGGTTAAGGGATCCTGGAGTAAGAAGATAGATAGATATATAGATATAGATAAATCAATAGATTTATATATATATATATATATATATATATATATATATATATATATATATATATATATATATATATATATATATATTTTTTTTTGTCGCTGTCTCCCGCATTTGCGAGGTAGCGCAAGGAAACAGACGAAAGAAATGGCCCAACCCACCCCCATACACATGCCTTGATTCAATCCACTGACAGCACGTCAACCCCGGTATACCACATCGCTCCAATTCACTCTATTCTTTGCCCTCCTTTCACCCTCCTGCATGTTCAGGCCCCGATCACACAAAATCTTTTTCACTCCATCTTTCCACCTCCAATTTGGTCTCCCACTTCTCCTCGTTCCCTCCACCTCCGACACATATATCCTCTTGGTCAATCTTTCTCACTCATTCTCTCCATGTGACCAAACCATTTCAAAACACCCTCTTCTGCTCTCTCAACCACGCTCTTTTTATTTCCACACATCTCTCTTACCCTTACGTTACTTACTCGATCAAACCACCTCACACCACACATTGTCCTCAAACGTCTCATTTCCAGCACATCCATCCTCCTGCGCACAACTCTATCCATAGTCCACGCCTCGCAACCATACAACATTGTTGGAACCACTATTCCTTCAAACATACCCATTTTTGCTTTCCGAGATAATGTTCTCGACTTCCACACATTCTTCAAGGCTCCCAGAATTTTCGCCCCCTCCCCCACCCTATGATCCACTTCCGCTTCCATGGTTCTATCCGCTGCCAGATCCACTCCCAGATATCTAAAACACTTCACTTCCTCCAGTTTTTCTCCATTCAAACTCACCTCCCAACTGAATTGACCCTCAACCCTACTGTACCTAATAACCTTGCTCTTATTCACATTTACTCTTAACTTTCTTCTTTCACACACTTTACCAAACTCAGTCACCAGCTTCTGCAGTTTCTCACATGAATCAGCCACCAGCGCTGTATCATCAGCGAACAACAACTGACTCACTTCCCAAGCTCTCTCATCCCCAACAGACTTCATACTTGCCCCTCTTTCCAAAACTCTTGCATTCACCTCCCTAACAACCCCATCCATAAACAAATTAAACAACCATGGAGACATCACACACCCCTGCCGCAAACCTACATTCACTGAGAACCAATCACTTTCCTCTCTTCCTACACGTACACATGCCTTACATCCTCGATAAAAACTTTTCACTGCTTCTAACAACTTGCCTCCCACACCATATATTCTTAATACCTTCCACAGAGCATCTCTATCAACTCTGTCATATGCCTTCTCCAGATCCATAAATGCTACATACAAATCCATTTGCTTTTCTAAGTATTTCTCACATACATTCTTCAAAGCAAACACCTGATCCACACATCCTCTACCACTTCTGAAACCACACTGCTCTTCCCCAATCTGATGCTCTGTACATGCCTTCACCCTCTCAATCAATAACAAGGAGGTGATAACAAGTAGTGGTGATGTGAGAAGGAGATGGAGTGAGTATTCTGAAGGTTTGTTGAATGTGTTTGATGATAGAGTGCCAGATATAGGGTGTTTTGGTCGAGGTGGTGTGCAAAGTGCGAGGGTTAGGGAAAATGAGTTGGTAAACAGAGAAGAGGTAGTAAAAGCTTTGCGGAAGATGAAAGCCGGCAAGGCAGCAGGTTTGGATGGTATTGCAGTGGAATTTATTAAAAAAGGGGGTGACTGTATTGTTGACTGGTTGGTAAGGTTATTTAATGTATGTATGACTCATGGTGAGGTGCCTGAGGATTGGCGGAATGTGTGCATAGTGCCATATATATATATATATATATATATATATATATATATATATATGTATATATATATGTATATATAAATGTATATATATATGTATATATATATGTATATATATATGTATATATATATGTATATATATATGTATATATATATGTATATATAAATGTATATATATATGTATATTATCCCTGGGGATAGGGGTGAAAGAATACTTCCCACGTATTCCTCGCGTGTCGTAGAAAGCGACTAGAGGGGACGGGAGCGGGGGGCCGGAAATCCTCCCCTCCTTGTATTAACTTTCTAAAATGGGAAACAGAAGAAGGAGTCACGCGGGGAGTGATCATCCTCCTCGAAGGCTCAGAGTGGGGTGCCTAAATGTGTGTGGATGTAACCAAGATGTGAAAAAAGGAGAGATAGGTAGTATGTTTGAGGAAAGGAACCTGGATGTTTTGGCTCTGAGTGAAACGAAGCTCAAGGGTAAAGGGGAAGAGTGGTTTGGAAATGTCTGGGGAGTGAAGTCAGGGGTTAGTGAGAGGACAAGAGCAAGGGAAGGAGTAGCAATACTCCTGAAACAGGAGTTGTGGGAGTATGTGATAGAATGTAAGAAAGTAAATTCTCGATTAATATGGGTAAAATTGAAAGTTGATGGAGAGAGGTGGGTGATTATTGGTGCATATGCACCTGGGCATGAGAAGAAAGATCATGAGAGGCAAGTGTTTTGGGAGCAGCTAAATGAGTGTGTTAGCGGTTTTGATGCACGAGACCGGGTTATAGTGATGGGTGATTTGAATGCAAAGGTGAGTAATGTGGCAGTTGAGGGAATAATTGGTATGCATGGGGTGTTCAGTGTTGTAAATGGAAATGGTGAAGAGCTTGTAGATTTATGTGCTGAAAAAGGACTGATGATTGGGAATACCTGGTTTAAAAAGCGAGATATACATAAGTATACTTATGTAAGTAGGAGAGATGGCCAGAGAGCGTTATTGGATTACGTGTTAATTGACAGGCGTGCGAAAGAGAGACTTTTGGATGTTAATGTGCTGAGAGGTGCAACTGGAGGGATGTCTGATCATTATCTTGTGGAGGCTAAGGTGAAGATTAGTATGGGTTTTCAGAAAAGAGGAGTGAATGTTGGGGTGAAGAAGGTGGTGAGAGTAAGTGAGCTTGGGAAGGAGACCTGTGTGGGGAAGTACCAGGAGAGACTGTGTACAGAATGGAAAAAGGTGAGAACAATGGAAGTAAGGGGAGTCGGGGAGGAATGGGATGTATTTAGGGAATCAGTGATGGATTGCGCAAAAGATGCTTGTGGCATGAGAAGAGTGGGAGGTGGGCTGTTTAGAAAGGGTAGTGAGTGGTGGGATGAAGAAGTAAGAGTATTAGTGAAAGAGAAGAGAGAGGCATTTGGACGATTTTTGCAGGGAAAAAATGCAATTGAGTGGGAGAAGTATAAAAGAAAGAGACAGGAGGTCAAGAGAAAGGTGCAAGAGGTGAAAAAAAGGGCAAATGAGAGTTGGGGTGAGAGACTATCAGTAAATTTTAGGGAGAATAAAAAGATGTTCTGGAAGGAGGTAAATAGGGTGCGTAAGACAAGGGAGCAAATGGGAACTTCAGTGAAGGGCGTAAATGGGGAGGTGATAACAAGTAGCGGTGATGTGAGAAGGAGATGGAATGAGTATTTTGAAGGTTTGTTGAATGTGTCTGATGACAGAGTGGCAGATATAGGGTGTTTTGGTCGAGGTGGTGTGCAAAGTGAGAGGGTTAGGGAAAATGATTTGGTAAACAGAGAAGAGGTAGTAAAAGCTTTGCGGAAGATGAAAGCCGGCAAGGCAGCAGGTTTGGATGGTATTGCAGTGGAATTTATTAAGAAAGGGGGTGACTGTATTGTTGACTGGTTGGTAAGGTTATTTAATGTATGTATGACTCATGGTGAGGTGCCTGAGGATTGGCGGAATGCGTGCATAGTGCCATTGTACAAAGGCAAAGGGGATAAGAGTGAGTGCTCAAATTACAGAGGTATAAGTTTGTTGAGTATTCCTGGTAAATTATATGGGAGGGTATTGATTGAGAGGGTGAAGGCATGTACAGAGCATCAGATTGGGGAAGAGCAGTGCGGTTTCAGAAGTGGTAGAGGATGTGTGGATCAGGTGTTTGCTTTGAAGAATGTATGTGAGAAATACTTAGAAAAGCAAATGGATTTGTATGTAGCATTTATGGATCTGGAGAAGGCATATGATAGAGTTGATAGAGATGCTCTGTGGAAGGTATTAAGAATATATGGTGTGGGAGGCAAGTTGTTAGAAGCAGTGAAAAGTTTTTATCGAGGATGTAAGGCATGTGTACGTGTAGGAAGAGAGGAAAGTGATTGGTTCTCAGTGAATGTAGGTTTGCGGCAGGGGTGTGTGATGTCTCCATGGTTGTTTAATTTGTTTATGGATGGGGTTGTAAGGGAGGTAAATGCTAGAGTCCTGGAAAGAGGGGCAAGTATGAAGTCTGTTGGGGATGAGAGAGCTTGGGAAGTGAGTCAATTGTTGTTCGCTGATGATACAGCGCTGGTGGCTGATTCATGTGAGAAACTGCAGAAGCTGGTGACTGAGTTTGGTAAAGTGTGTGGAAGAAGAAAGTTGAGAGTAAATGTGAATAAGAGCAAGGTTATTAGGTACAGTAGGGGTGAGGGTAAAGTCAATTGGGAGGTGAGTTTGAATGGAGAAAAACTGGAGGAAGTGAAGTGTTTTAGATATCTGGGAGTGGATCTGTCAGCGGATGGAACCATGGAAGCGGAAGTGGATCATAGGGTGGGGGAGGGGGCGAAAATTTTGGGAGCCTTGAAAAATGTGTGGAAGTCGAGAACATTATCTCGGAAAGCAAAAATGGGTATGTTTGAGGGAATAGTGGTTCCAACAATGCTGTATGGTTGCGAGGCGTGGGCTATGGATAGAGATGTGCGCAGGAGGATGGATGTGCTGGAAATGAGATGTTTGAGGACAATGTGTGGTGTGAGGTGGTTTGATCGAGTAAGTAACGTAAGGGTAAGAGAGATGTGTGGAAATAAAAAGAGCGTGGTTGAGAGAGCAGAAGAGGGTGTTTTGAAATGGTTTGGGCACATGGAGAGAATGAGTGAGGAGAGATTGACCAAGAGGATATATGTGTCGGAGGTGGAGGGAACGAGGAGAAGAGGGAGACCAAATTGGAGGTGGAAAGATGGAGTGAAAAAGATTTTGTGTGATCGGGGCCTGAACATGCAGGAGGGTGAAAGGAGGGCAAGAAATAGAGTGAAGTGGAGTCATGTGGTATACAGGGCTTGACGTGCTGTCAGTGGATTGAAGCAAGGCATGTGAAGCGTCTGGGGTAAACCATGGAAAGCTGTGTAGGTATGTATATTTGCGTGTGTGGACGTGTGTATGTACATGTGTATGGGGGGGGGGTTGGGCCATTTCTTTCGTCTGTTTCCTTGCGCTACCTCGCAAACGCGGGAGACAGCGACAAAGTATAAAAAAAAAAAAAAAAAAAAAAAAAAATATATATATATATATATATATATATATATATATATATATATATATATATATATATCATCCATGGGGATAAGGGAGAAAGAATACCGCCCATGTATTCCCTGCATATTGTAGGTGACAAAAAAAGGGGTGGGAGTGGGGGGCTGGAAATCCTCCCTTTCTGTTATACTTTTCCAAGAGCATCGATGAACTGAGAAGGAAAAGGGGGCCAATTGGGGATTTTTCCCTCCAAGGGTCAGTAATCTGTTCCTGACGTTGCCTCACTCATGTGGGAAGTGGTGAATACATATGAAAAGAAAAGAAAATGATATATATGCTGATCATAACTGTCCATCATGATAGTTATGAAGGTGAAACTGCAGTTCAATAATTCATATAATTTCATTTAACAAGTAACTTTTCTATACATGTAACATTACATGTTTTGGAGAGACAATCTGCCTTATCAGACGCAAACAATTCATAAAGTTTATAAATCCCAACACCACCACAAAAATTCTGTCTCTCTCTGCCATTTCCTACATTAGCAAGGTAGCATTCAAGAACAGATGACAGAGCCTTTGAGGGAAGACTCCTCACTTCCTCACTTGGCCCCCTTCTCTGTTCCTTCTTTTGGAAAAGTAAAAGTTGAGGAAAGAATATGTACATGTGCATATAAGTACGTCTTTGCATGTGTATATGTTAATATGTATATGTGTGTATATGTGCATGTATGGGTATTTATGCGTATATACCTGTATATGAGTGGATGGGCCATTCTTCGTCTGTTTCCTGGCGCTATCTCACTGACACAGGGAACGGAAAGCAAGCATAATAATAAATACGTGTATGTGACTGGGCAAGTATCTTTTCATCAGTTTCCTGGCCCTATCTCGCTAAAGCAGGAAACAATGATGAAGTATAATGATAATAATGCAAAATATATATATCCCTGAGGATAGGAAAGAAAGCGAAGTAGCACAAAGTCCAGAAGAAAAAAAGGGTCATATCCACTCACACTCACTAGCTGTCATGTGTAATGCTTTACATGACCTCGTTCAGGCTATTGACAGCCCATCATGCCTTGTATACCACATCATTCCAATTCACTCTATCCCATGCACACCTTCTGTCCTCCTGCATGTTTAGGCCCCAAATACTCAAAATCTTATTCACTCTACACTTTCATCTCAAATTTGGTCTCCCCATTCTCGTTCCCTCCAGTTCTAACACATATATCCTCTTTGTAAACCTTTCTTCTCTCATTCTCTCCATACATCCAAACCATTTCAGCAAACTTTCTGTTCTCTCAACTATACTCTTATCCTTACATTGCTTACTTGATCACACTACCTCGCACCACATATTGTCCTCAAACATTTTATTTCTAACACATCCACCCTCCTCCGCACAATCCTATCTATAGCCCATGCCTCGTACCTATATATCATTGGGACTACTATTCCTTCAAACATACCCAATTTTGCCCTATCAGATAACATTCTTCCTTTCTAAACATCCTTCAGTGCTCCCATAACCTTCGCTCCTTCCCCCACCCTATGACTTACTTCTGCTCCCATGGTTCCATTCGCTACCTATCCACTCCCACATATCCAAAACACTTAATTTCCTTCAATTTTTCTCCACTCAAAATTAGCCCCCAACTAACTTGTCCCTAAACCCTGATGAACCTAATGACTTTGTTTTTCTCTATTCACTCTCAACTTTCTCCTTTCACACACTCTCCAATCACCAACTTCTGCAGTTTCTCACTCTAATCTACCATCAGTCCTGTGATGTCAGCAAACAAAAAAGTACTCATTTCCCATAGACTATATTTGCCCTTTCTCTTCTAGACTCTTGCCATTATCATTAACTGTTTCCATTTCCATTTCAGGTGCATAAAGAAATGACCTCTTAATGGGAACTATTCTGCAGAATTGGGGTTGCCAAACCCAATCCCACAACATGGTAAAGGGTACGAACATTCAATTCCCTTGAGCTGAAATTATAATACTTGTTCAGCTTGCTTAAAAAAAATTTCAATAAAGTCTTTGAAGTCCAAAAATTGTGTACCAGTAATTACAGTAATTACCAGTATTTTAAGTGGGTCAACTTACCTCCTCTCTGCTTGCTTTCATGTCCCAAAACACAACAGTTGCATCTTCACCACCAGAGATCAGCTGATGACTTTTCTTTCCATACACAAGGGAAGAGACTTTGCTCCTATAAAAACAAGAACACATGACATTCAAAAAATATAAAATCAATAAGGCATTATATGAACATGAAGCTTAGCTCTAGTTTTTAGGATAGTACTAACTCAAAATGAGTAAAAAATGCTAAGTTTCAAAAGAGTATCAGTAAAAGGATGTTTATGAAGCAATAATGAAAATAAACTTACGTGTGTCCCTGAAGTTCAAAAGCAGTTCCCTTCCCACCACCAATGTCCCATACTATAACCGACTGGTCAAAAGATCCTGAAAAAAGGAGCTGACGGTCTACATCCCAAGCAAGGGACCGTATAGATCCATTATGACCCTGAAATGAAAATGGGTATTTATACTCTATAAACATTCATAAATATCCATTTCATTACTTATAACTACCCCATGACCAATTTCTTTGAAAGAATACTGGTGTTACCCATGGCCTCATTCTAAGAGCTTCTGCAGCCCAAGGCTGCACTACTTCAAGAATCAGGGAAATGAAGACTCCTTTGGAGTGATAAGTTCTTTGGATAATAAAATTCTAGCTCATAAGCCAAACACTGGAGCTTCTAAGACTATTCAGTGCTCCTATTTTTCTGGTTATATATGAAAGAACTCTTGGTTTCATAGCTCTTCTGTGCCAGAAGGTTTCAGCTAACCCTGTGCGTGGAAGCAGATATTGTTAATAGCGAGGCAATACAAGAGGGTCTTAACATAAACATATATACTATTCATTCACTTCATAACTGCCACAGTTTCCCTTTCTTGAGATGGTCACAGAGTTATTCAAGATGCCCTTTTCCAAGAACTCCTGCAGCTCCAAGGCTGTGCTACTTCCAGTAGAGGGAATGATGGACTCCTTTGGAGCGAGATGTTCTTTGATGTGACAGTGCTCCCATTCATACAGCCTCATCAAAGGTGATATTTCACTTGCAGCATAATCTTGAGAAGGTAAGGTCCAGTAACACCAAACAAATATATCTATTTATTCATTCATGACACTTGATCACTGTTTCCTGCATTAGCGAGGTAGCACCAGGAAACAGATGAAGAAAGACCCATCAGGAAACAGACGAAGAAAGACCCATCCACTCACATACACATATAAACACATTTACACACCCACCTTCACATACATACATACACATATATATATTTTTTTTTCTTTTAAACTATTCGCCATTTCCCGCGTTAGCGAGGTAGCGTCTAGAACAGATGACAGGGCCTTTTTTGGAATATCCTCAACAGACCCCCTCTGCCTGCTTAAGGTTACACCACAAGTGAAAAGTCATCTTTGGCAAGGCTGTATCTATGGAAGACGAGTCTTGTCAAAGAATTTCTCACTCCAAAGAAGTCTACATTTCCCTGCTACTGGAAGCACCATAACCTTGGGCTGTTTGAGTCTTTTAAAAAGTCCTAGGCAACACCAGAACTCTTTCACAGAAACTGGTCATAAAGTAGTTATAGGTAGGTGGTTAAAAGAAAAACATATTCTAAAAGTTTCAAGAAAATCAAATTATTTCCTAATTTACTATCTTTAAGCTAATTATCAAATAAAACTGTCCCTTGTCTAGTTATACTGCAAAAACAATGTTAATGAAAGAGATAAGGTCTCATCTCATACAAGAGAAAAATCCACAGTATTAATAAACTGAATCAACATAGCACTTACATCCTCCATTAACACTGGTAGGTTACATACCTTGAGTACCGTAATAACTTGTGGTCCATTCTCCTCCAGCTTAAGCATTGTGATTTGTCCACTGTAATCTCCAACAAATATGTGCTTACTCGTTGAATCAAATTGTAGAGCTGTACACCACCCAGAACACTGATGGCCTCCTAGTCGACGGCCACTTTCTGTGCAGTGATAAACAAAAAACTTGTCTCGTGCCACAGATAATACCCACTCAGACAGAGGGCAGAAGATAATACTTGTTACTCGATTTTGGTGACTTAAGTACTCCCGAACCTGATTAATGCTGTTGTAGTCATGTGCGACTGTGAATTCCTGAGGGAGAAAAGAAGTAAAAATACAGTATTTTCATATATTCATTCTGAGAGAAAAAAAAATACTAAGTGCAGTATGCAGCTGCAAGTAATTTTCAATCAAATGAAAAAATCACAATAGACCAAGAGTTTCAACTCTTCATGAATTCATGCGTACTGAAGTTCTAGCTTTTTCATAATACATTGATTCCTCTGTTCATGCCATTAAATTTATTAGTTACTTCCTCTTGTTCTTCCAGAGAAATCAGTCACCTTTGTCTTCAGTCTTCTACTACATACATAACTTATACAGCAATTTACCTAATCTCTAAAGCTCTCAATGCTTCTGAATTCTTTTAATACATCCCTAACTTCATAATAATTTTGCTGGTGAACAGAAAGGCCATTTCTAAGGGTGTTTCAAGTTAGCCTGAGCTCTTCTAACATATTTCCTATAAAGGGAAATGAGGCCTCAGACTCCAACCTATTCATCTTCAATCACATATAAACCCTACAATGTTCAAACACCCCACTATAGAGTACAGAACACAAGTTAACAAAGGTTTTGTAAAAAGAAAAAAAAAATATGTGACTTTTAAGTAAACAGAGTGTGCTAATTCAAAAAAATACCATTAAAACACTAGCATTTTTGTTACACATCCTCTTTATAAGAATATATATGATACATATACCTTGTATACCTGGTGTAAAAAGGGGGATATACACAAGTAAACGTACATGAATAAGAGAAATAGTTAGCACGCATTACTGGATTAAATATCAACTGAAAGGGACGTAAAAAAAGACTTCTGGACGTAAATATGGTGAAACAGGCAACTGGTAGGATGCTGATCACTATCTTGTGGAGGCAAGGGTGAAGATTTGTAGAGGTTTTCAAAAAAGTGAAAATGTCAAAAAGAGAGTGGCGAGAGTGAGTGAATCTGGAAAAGAGAGTGAAAGTAGAATGGCAAAAGGTAAGAGTAAATGAGGTGAGGAGAGTAGATAAGGAATGCAAGGTATTTAAGGAAGCATTGATTGCATGTGCAAGAGATGCATCTGGCGTGCAGAAGATGGGAGGTGGGCAGATTATAAAAGGTAGTGAGTGATAAGATGAAGAAGTACAGTTGCTAATGAAAGAGAAAAGAAAGATATTTGGGCGATACTTACAGTGATGGGGCACAAATGATTGGAGGTGGTATAAAAGAAAGTGGAACGAAGTCAAGAGGAAGGTACAAGGGTTTAAAAAGAGGGCAAATGAGTTAGGTTGAATGAATATCAATAAACTTTGGGGAGAATAACATGTTTTGGAAGGAAGTGATGACAAAAGAACAAATGGATACATCAGTGAAGGGGGCAAAAGGGAAAGTGATAACAGGTAGTGATGAAGTGAGGAGGAGTGAGTATTTTGAAGGACTATTAAATGTGTTTGATGACATAGTGGCAGATGTAGGGTTTTTGGGTTGGGGTGGTATGTGAAGTGAGAGCCATGGAGAGTGGTTTAGTGAAGAGAGAAGAGGTGGAAAAAGCCTAGCAGAAGATGAAATCCAGTAAGGTGGCTGGAGAGGATGGAATTACAGTTTATTGTATCAAGAAAGGGTGTGACTGTGTTGTTGATTGGTTGGTAAGGATTTTCGATGTGAGTACTGTTCATGGTGAGGTTCCTAGGGATTGTTGGACTGCATGTACAGTGCCAATGTATAAAGGCAAGGGGGACTGTATAAAGGCATGTACAGTGTCAGACTGGGGAGGAGCATTGTGGTTTCATAAGAGGATTTTTGGATCCAGCATTTGCTTTGAAGAACATGTGTGAGAAATACTTAGAAAAAAAGATGGATTTGTATGTGGCATTTATGGATCACAAGAAGTCATATTATAGGGTTGAAAAAATGCTTGGTGGAAGATCTTAAGAATATATGGTGTGAGAAGAAAGCTGTTAGAAGCAGTGAAAAGTTTCTATCAAGAGTGTATGGTTTGTGTACTAGTAGGAAGAGAGGAGAGTGAATGGTTCCAAGTGAAGAGTGGTCTGCAGTAGGGATGTGTGATGTCATCACGAATGTTAAATTTGTTTATGGATGGGTTGGTTAGGGAAGTAAACACAAGAGTCTTGGAGAGAGAAGCGAGTATGTAGTCTGTGGGGGAAGAGAGGGCCTGGGAAGCAAGTCAGTTATTGTTTGCAGATGATACAGCACTGGTGGCAGATTCAAGTGAAAAATTGTAGAAGTTGGTGACTTAGTTTAGAAGTGTATGAGGGGAGAAAGATGAGAGTGAATGTGAATAAAAACAACATTATTAGGTTTAGCTGGATCAGTGACAGGTTACCTGGGATGCAAGACTGAATGGAGAGAAACTGGAGGAAGTGAAGTGTTTTAAATATCTGGGAGTGGACATGGCAGCGAACAGAGCCATACAAGTGGAAGCGAGTCATTGGGTGGGGGAACAGACAAAGGTCCTAAAAGCACTTGAGAATGTTTGGAAAGATAGAATGTTATCTGTGAGGGCAAAAATGGGTATGTTTGGAGGAATAGTAGTCCCTACAGCAACATATGGAAGCGAGGCATGGGCTATAGATAAGGTTGTGCGGAGGATGATGGAGGTGTTGGGTGAAATGTTTAAGGATAATTAGTGGTTTGATCTAGTAAGTAATGAAAGGGTAAGAGAGATGTGTGGTAATAAAAACAGTGTGGTTAAGAGAGCAGATGAGGGTGTGCTGAAATGGCTTGGACATATGGAGAGGATGAGAAGGACACTGACAAAGAGGATATATTGTCAGAAGTGGAGGGAACAAGGAGACCAAACAGAGAAGGAAAGATTGAGTGAAAAACTTCTGAGCGATTAGGGAATGAAGAAAGAAATGAAAGGGTGTATGAGAAAAGTGGTATGGTATGGAGTGCAAAAGGAATAAACTGCGGAGTGGCAGAGAGTAAAACATAATACTTTGAGGTGGTTTGGGCATGTGGAAAGAATGCAAGACAGGGATTTCACAAGGAGAGTGTATATTAGTACAATTAAGGGGGTTCGTGTGAGAGGAAGAAAACCTGTGACACTTTACTTACCTCCTTCCAAAACATCTTTTTATTCTCCCTAAAATTTAATGATACTCTCTCACTCCAACTCTCATTTGCCCTCTTTTTCACCTCTTCCACCTTTCTCTTGACCTCCTGCCTCTTTCTTTTACACATATATCAGTCATTTGCACTATTTCCCTGCAAAACTTGTCCAAATGCCTCTCTCTTCTCTTTCAATAATAATCTTACTTCCTCATCCCACCACTCACTACCCTTTCAAATCTGCCCACCTCCTACGCTTCTCATGCCACAAGCATCTTTTGCGCAAGCCAACACTGCTTCCCTAAATACATCCCATTCCTCCCCCACTCCCCTTACATTCTTTGCTCTCACCTTTTTCCATTCTGCACTCAGTCTCTCCTGGCACTTCCTCACACAAGTCTCCTTCCCAAGCTCACTTACTCTCACCACTCTCTTCACCCCAACATTCTCTCTTCTTTTCTGAAAACCTCTACAAATCTTCACCTTCGCCTCCACAAGATAATGATCAGACATCCCTCCAGTTGCACCTCTCAGCACATTAACATCCAAAAGTCTCTCTTTCGTGCGGCTATCAATTAACATGTAATCCAATAATGCTCTCTGGCCATCTCTCCTACTTACATATGTATACTTATGTACATCTCTCTTTTTAAACCAGAGATATTGATATACAGACAAATATTCTCAAATGCATAAACTATCATAAAAAAAGGCAAAATATTGGCAAAGTATTTCAAACCACAACATTGGCATAAAAAGTTCATATCTTGGTAATGTAACTGAGTTAGTACACATGCAGCACAGATATCTAAAACAAAAAATTATTACTTTTGATTCATGCTATGAAATACAAATAAAAGGATGCAGACTCAACATCTCTGAGGCACAGAAGCTCAAGCCATGAAATGAAAACCTACTAGCAATGTTTTACAGGTCCAGACAGTGAAAGGTTAATCAAGTGGATGATATGAGTAGCTGGCAGCTTAACATCACCTCATCAACAAGCCAAAACATCAAAGAACTGGGCTGGTTACTATGTGGTTGTTGAGTTTTTATGGACCAACTTCAGTCAGCCTCACTGTACAGCTATTAAGGTAGTCAAAGAAGGTAAAACCTCAAGGATATATTTCATCTAAAGGGGTGAAATGGTTTTAACCCCCGTTAATCAAAAGCTTTCTCAGATGCACAAAGGACTCTGTCAACTCGTGAGAAAAGTATAATCTACTACCACCTTGGAATGCTAATCTGTTAAATAAGCAAACATGTCTGTACCTACACTAATGTGTGATCTTTTTCTAGTTATCTACACCTCCATCAATTAGATATATAATCTTGTTTTGAAACTGTGCATAAAACCAATTAACCATGAATCAATTTATTACCTTATCAGTGTCCTGCAACTTTGTGAATGAATTACAACAGTACTATACTTACTGTAACTGTACCATTATCAAGACCTAAGAATAAGCGTCTACTCTCAGGTGTGTAGTTGATACAACTGGGTACAGAAGGCAAGAAGTGGCACACACTTGGCCAATACTGTCCTGAATCACGCCGTTGCCAGATTCGTACTGATCTGTGGGCAAAGTCGTACATTACTTTCACAACCATACAAAATGATACTAATTTCATATGCAGTAACTACTTTCAGTGGTTATTAACCATTCACTGCAACCAACTATAGATAAAGATAATCTTGCTAGCAGAGGTATTTCATGTAATCAAAGGAAATTTAATATATTGGCACAGAAAATTGATAAATCAATTATCCCAGAGTAAAGTAAAAAACATATTTTGGTAGGTCACCTGACCTCATTGTGGAAGTATCAAAGTCTGCTTGAATACAAGGCAAAATTCCCATTAACATTTGCCACACACAAGTGTACTTCTGAGTTTTTCCCTTTCACATAATTTTTTCATCTTTATTATGCTAATCCACTGGATTTCCTTAGTGATTCCATTACAACAAATCAATCTTTCAGAATATCCTTCATTAATACATATTACTGCTGACACGTACTCAAACAATGCAGAAATTTTGAGGGGAAAAGTTATTTCAGACTATATTTTCTTTTAATCACTTATGAAAGTCCTAGTTGTCTGTCTGGTAACGGGGATTTTTGCATTACATATGTATAGAATGAGAGACTCAAACTAATTTTCCATATGTCCAGGAAGAAAAGCATGGAAGAAAAAGATGATAATCATTTAATAAATACTGTGCATTCATGGACCTCCGTGAAGCATTCAGCATTCCTAACTATGACGCACTCACGGGCCACCAAGAGTCAAGCATGTAGGTTTGAATCCTAGCTGCAATAGCCAGTCCACAGTCAAACCAGCTGTTCATCCACCCTTAAGGTTTAGTCAATGATGGGAACAAATGGGAACGTTGGTGAAGGGGCCATGAGGGGAAGTAATAACAGGTAGAGATGAAGTGAGGAGATGAAGCGAGTATTTTGATAGTTTGTATACAGAATGTGTTTGATGATAGAGTGGCAAGTGTAGGGTGTTTTGGTTGGGGTTGTGTGCGAAGTGAGAGTCAAGGAGAATGATTTGGTTAAGAGAGAAGAAGTGGTGAAAAACTTTGCAGAAGATGATATTGCCATTTCCCAAGTTAGGTAGCACCAGGAAACAGACATAGAAAGACACATCTGCACATATACACACATAGATACATATACACATACACACACATAGATATATAAACACATACACACACACATACGTACATACCACATCGCTCCAATTCACTCTATTCCTTACACACCTTTCACCTTCCTGTATGTTAAGGTACCAATCACTCAAAATCTTTTTCACTCCATCCTTCCATGTCAAATTTGGTCTCCCACTTCTTCTTTCCTCCACCTCTGACACATATATCTTCTTTGTAGATCTGTCCTCACTCATTCTCTCCATATGTCCAAACACCTTCTTCTGCTCTCTCAACTACACTCTTTTCAATATAGTTTTTATATTTTTTTTTATTATACTTAGTCGCTGTCTCCTGCGTTAGCAGGGTAATGCAAGGAAACAGAAGATTGTCCCAGACCACCCACATACACATGCACATACACAAACGTACACACACGCACAAATGCATACCTGTACATTTCAACGTATACATACATAAGCATACACAGACATATACATAAATACAAATGTACATATTCATACCTGCAGCCTTCTGCCATTCCTGTCGCCACCCCGCCACACATGAAATGGCACCCCCCTCCCCTCATGAGCATGAGGTACCACTAGGAAAAGACAACAAAGGCCACATTCGTTCACACTCAGTCTCTAGCTGTCATGTCTAAAATATATATACATTTTATTTATATTCATATTTATTATACTTTGTCACTATCTCCCGCGTTAGCGAGGTAGCACAAGGAAACAGAGGAAAGAATGGCCCAACCCAACCACATATACATGTATATACATACATGACCACATACGCACAAATACATACCTACACATCTCGACGTTATTTATTCATTATACTTTGTTGCTGTCTCCCGCGTTAGCGAGGTAGTACAAGGAAACAGACGAAAGAATGGCCCAACCCACCCACATACACATGTATATACATACATGTCCACACACGCACATACATATACCTATACATCCCAACGTATACATATATATACACACACAGATATATACATATATACACATGTACATAATACATACCATCTGCCCTAATTCATTCCCGTCGCCATCCCGTCACACATGAAATAACAACCCCCTCTCCCCGCATGTGTGCGAGGTAACACTAGGAAAAGACAACAAAGGCCACATTCGTTCACACTCAGTCTCTAGCTGTCATATACAATGCACCGAGACCACAGCTCCCTTTCCGCATCCAGGCCCCACAGAACTTTCCATGGTTTACCCCAGACGCTTCACATGCCCTGGGTAATGCTAGGAAAAGACAACAAAGGCCACATTCGTTCACACTCAGTCTCTAGCTGTCATGTATAATGCACCGAAACCACAGCTCCCTTTCCACATCCAGGCCACACAGAACTTTCCATGGTTTACCCCAGACACTTCACATGCCCTGGTTCAATCCATTGACAGCACGTCGACCCCGGTATACCACATCATTCCAATTCATTCTATTCCTTGCACGCCTTTCACCCTCTTGTATGTTCAGGTCCCGATCACTCAAAATCTTTTTCACTTCATCTTTCCACCTCCAATTTGGTCTTCCATTTCTCCTCGTTCCCTCCACCTCTGACACATATATCCTCTTGGTCAATCTTTCCTTACTCATTCTCTCCATGTGACCAAACCATTTCAAAATACCCTCTTCTGCTCTCTCAACCACAATCTATTCATTACCACACATCTCTCTTGCCCTTTCATTACTTACTCGATCAAATCATCTCACACCACATATTGTCCTCAAACATCTCATTTCCAGCACATCCACCCTCCTCCACACAACTCTATCTACAGCCCACGCCTTGCAACCATATATCATTGTTGGAACCACTATTCCTTCAAACATACCCAGTTTTGCATTCTGCGATAATGTTCTTGACTTACACACATTCTTCAACACTCCCAGAACTTTCGCCCACTCCCCCACCCTATGATTCACTTCCGCTTCCATGGTTCCATCCGCTGCCAAATCCACTCCCAGATATCTAAAACACTTCACTTCCTCCAGTTTTTCTCCATTCAAACTTACCTCCCAATTGACTTGTCCCTCAACCCTACTGCACCTAATAACCTTGCTCTTATTCACTTTTACTCTCAGCTTTCTTCTTTCACACACTTTACCAAACTCAGTCACCAGCTTCTGCAGTTTCTCACATGAATCAGCCACCAGCACTGTATCATCAGCGAACAACAAATGACTCACTTCCCAAGCTCTATCATCCACAACAGACTGCATTCTTGTCCCTCTTTCCAAAACTCTTGCATTCACCTCCCTAACAACCCCATCCATAAACAAATTAAACAACCAGGGAGACATCACACACCCCTGCCGCACACCTACATTCACTGAGAAACAATCACTTTCCTCTCTTCCTACACGTACACATGCCTTACATCCTCGATAGAAACGTTTCACTGCTTCTAACAACTTGCCTCCCTAACCATATATTCTTAATACCTTCCACAGAGCATCTCTATCAACTCTTATCATATGCCTTCTCACATGTATTTCTCACATACATTCTTCAAAGCAGGCACCTGATCCACACATCCTCTACCACTTCTGAGACCACACTGCTCTTCCCCAATCTCATGCTCTGTACATGCCTTCACCCTTCAATCAAAACCCTCCCATATACTTTCCCAGGAATACTCAACAAACTTATACCTCTGTAATTTGAGCACTCACTTTTATCCCCTTTACCTTTGTACAATGGCACTATGCAAGCATTCCACCAATCCTCAGGCACCTACCCATGAGTCATACATACATTAAATAACCTTACTAACCAGTCAACAATACAGTCACCCCCTTTTTTTAATAAATTCCACTGCAATACCATCCAAAGCTGCTGCCTTGCTGGCTTTCATCTTCCACAAAGCTTTTACTACCTCTTCTCTGTTTACCAAATCATTCTCCCTAACCCTCTCACTTTGCACACCACCTCAACCAAAACACCCTATATCTGCCACTCTGTCATCAAACACATTCAACAAACCTTCAAAATACTCACTCCATCTCCTTCTCATCATCACTACTTGTTATCACCTCCCCATTAGCCCCCTTCACTGATGTTTCCATTTGTTCCCTTGTCTTATGCACTTTATCTACTTCCTTCCAAAACATCTTTTTATTTTCCCTAAAATTTTATGATACTCACTCACTCCAACTCTCATTTGCCCTCTTTTTCACCTCTTGCACCTTTCTCTTGACCTCCTGCCTCTTTCTTTTATACATCTCCCACGCATTTGCATTACTTCCCTGCAAAAATTGTCCAAATGCCTCTCTCTTCTCTTTCACTAAAAATCTTACTTCTTCATCCCACCACTCACTACCCTTTCTAACCTGCCCACCTCCCACGCTTCTCATGCCACAAGCATCTTTTGCGCAAGCCATCACTGCTTCCCTAAATACATCCCTTTCCACCCCAACTCCCTTACATCCTTTGTTCTCACCTTTTTCCATTCTGTACTTAGTCTCTCCTGGTACTTCCTCACACAAGTCTCCTTCCCAAGCTCACTTACTCTTACCACTCTCTTCACCCCAACATTCTCTCTTCTTTTCTGAAAACCTCTACAAATCTTCACCTTCGCCTCCATAAGATAATGATCAGACATCCCTCAGTTGCACCTCTCAGCACATTAACATCCAAAAGTCTCTCTCATGCACCTATCAATTAACACATAATCCAATAACGCTCTCTGGCCATCTCTCCTACTTACATACGCATACTTATGTACATCTCTCTTTTTAAACCAGGTATTCCCAATCACCAGTCCTTTTTCAGCACATAAATCTACAAGCTCTTCACCATTTTCATTTACAACACTGAACGCCCCATGAACACCAATTATTCCCTCAACTGCCACATTACCCACCTTTGCATTCAAATCACCCATCACTATAACCCAGTTTCGTGCATCAAAACTACTAACACACTCACTCAGCTGCTCCCAAAACACTTGCCTCTCATGCCCAGGTGTGTATGCACCAATAATCACCCACCTCTCTCCATCCACTTTCAGTTTTACCCATATTAATCTAGAGTTTACTTTCTTACACTCTATCACATACTCCTACCACTCCTGTTTCAGGAGTATTGCTGATGCTGTTTCTCCCCTGAGGATAGGAGAGAAAGAATACTTCCCACATATTCCTCACATGTCACAGAAGGCGACTAAAGGGGACGGGAGTTGGGGGCTAGAAACCCTCCCCTCCTTGTATTTGAATTTTCTAAAAGGGGAAACAGAAGGAGTGACGCGGGGAGCGCTCATCCTCCTCAAAGGCTCAGATGGGGGTGTCTAAATGTGTGTGGATATAACCAAGATGAGAAAAAAGGAGAGATAGGTAGTGTGTTTAAGGAAAGGAGCCTGGATGTTTTGGCTCCGAGTGACACGAAGCTCAAGGGTAAAGGGGAAGAGTGGTTTGGGAATATTTTGGGAGTAAAGTCAGGGCTTGATGAGAGGATAAGAGAAAGGGAAGAAGACTACTCCTGTAACAGGAATTGTGGGAGTATGTGATGGAGTGTAAGAAAGTAAGCTCTAGATTGATATGGGTAAAACTGAAAGTGGATGGAGAGAGATGGGTGATCATTGGTGCCTATGCACCTGGGCAAAGGTGAGTAATGTTGCAGTTGAGGGAATAATTGGGGTACATGGGGTGTTCAGTGTAGTCAATGGAAATGGTGAAGAGCTTGTAGATTTGTGTGCTTAAAAAGGACTGGTGATTGGGAATACCTGGTTCAAAAAGAGAGATATACATAAGTATAGGTATGTAAGTAGGAGAGATGGCCAGAGAGCATTATTGGATTACGTGTTAATTGATAGGCGCGTGAAAGAGAGACTTTTGAATGTTAATGTGCTGAGAGGTGCAACTGGAGGGATGTCTGATCATTATCTTGTGGAGGCGAAGGTGAAGATTTGTAGAGGTTTTCAGAAAAGAAGAGAGAATGTTGGGGTGAAGAGAGAGGTGAGAGTGAGCGAGCTTGGGAAGGAGACTTGTGTGAGGAAGTACCAGGAGAGACTGAATACAGAGTGGAAAAAGGTGAGAACAAAGGACGTAAGGGGAGTGGAGGAGGAATGGGATGTATTTAGGGAAGCAGTGATGGCTTGCGCAAAAGATTCTTGTGGCATGAGAAGCTTGGGAGGTGGGCAGATTAGAAAGGGTAGTGAGGGGTGGGACGAAGAAGTAAGATTATTAGTGAAAGAGATGAGAGAGGCATTTGGACAATTTTTGCAGGGATATAAAGCAAATGACTGGGAGATGTATAAAAGAAAGAGGCAGGAGGTCAAGAGAAAGGTGCAAGAGGTGAAAAAGTGGGCAAGTGAGAGTTGGGGTGAGAGAGTATCATTAAATTTTAGGGAGAATAAAAAGATGTTTTGGAAGGCGGTAAATAAAGTGCGTAAAACAAGGGAATAAATGGGAACATCAGTGAAGGGGGCTAATGGGGAGGTAATATCAAGAAGTGATGATGTGCGGAGGAGTGAGTATTTTGAAGGTTTGTTGAATGTGTTAGACGATAGAGTGGCAGATATAGGGTGTTTTCTTCGGAGTGGTGTGCAAAGTGAGAGGGTCAGGCAGAATGATTTGGTAAACAGAGAAAAGGTAGTAAAAGCTTTGCGGAAGATGAAAGCCAGCAAGGCAGCGGCTTTGGATGGTATTGCAGTGGAATTTATCAAAAAAAGGGTTGGCTGTGTTCTTGACTGGTTGGTAAGGCTATTTAATGTATGTATGACTCATGGTGAGGTGCCTGAGGATTGGCGGAATGCTTGCATAGTGCCATTGTACAAAGGCAAAGGGGATAATGGTGAGTGCTCAAATTACAGAGGTATAAGTTTGTTGAGTATTCCTGGGAAAGTATATGGGAGGGTATTGATTGAGAGGGTGAAAGCATGTACAGGGCATCAGATTGGGGAAGAGCAGTGTGGTTTCAGAAGTGGTAGAGGATGTGTGGATCAGGTGTTTGCTTTGAAGAATGTATGTGAGTAATACTTAGAAAAGCAAATGGATTTGTATGTAGCATTTATGGATCTGGAGAAGGCATATGATAGAGTTGATGAGATGCTCTGTGGAAGGCATTATGAATATATGGTGTGGGAGGCAAGATGCTAGAAGCAGTAAAAAGTTTTTATCAATGTAAGGCATGTGTACAAATAGGAAGAGAGGAAAGTGATTGGTTCTCAGTGAATGTAGGTTTGCGGCAGGGGTGTGTGATGTCTCCATGATTGTTTAATTTGTTTATGGATGGGGTTGTTAGGGAGGTGAATGCAAGAGTTTTGGAAAGAGGGGCAAGTATGCTGTCTGTTGTGGATGAGAGGGCTTGGGAAGTGAGTCATTTGTTGTTCGCTAATGATACAGCGCTGGTGGCTGATTCGGGTGAGAATCGGCAGAAGCTGGTGACTGAGTTTGGTAAAGTGTGTGAAAGAAGAAAGCTGAGAGTAAATGTGAATAAGAGCAAGGTTATTAGGTACAGTAGGGTTGAGGGACAAGTCAATTGGGAGGTAAGACTGAATGGAGAAAAACTGGAGGAAGTGAAGTGTTCTAGATACCTGGGAGTGGATTTAGCAGCAGATGGAACCATGGAAGCAGAAGTGAGTCACAGGGTGGGAGAGGGGGTAAAAGTGCTGGGAGAGTTGGAAAATGTGTGGAAGGCAAAAACATTATCTCGGAAAGCAAAACTGGATATGTTTGAAGGAATAGTGGTTCCAACAATGTTATATGGTTGCAAGGCGTGGGCTATAGATAGGGTTGTGCGGAGGAGGGTGGATGTGTTGGAAACGAGATGTTTGAGGACAATATGTGGTGTGAGGTGGTTTGATCGAGTAAATAATGAAAGGGTAAGAGATGTGTGGTAATAAAAAGAAGGTGGTTGAGAAAGAAGAAGAGGGGGTATTGAAATGATTTGGTCACATGGAGAGAATGTGTCAGGAAAGATTGACAAAGAGGATACATGTGTCAGAGGTGGAGGGAGCGAGGAGAAGTGGGAGACCAAACTGGAGGTGGAGGGATGGAGTGAAAAAGATTTTGAGCAATCATGCCTGAATAGAGTGAATTGGAACTATGTGGTATACCAGGGTTGATGTGTTGTCAATGGACTGAACCAGGGCATGTGAAGCATCTGAGGTAAACCATGGAAAGTTTTGTGGGGTCTGGATGTGGAAAGGGAGCTGTGGTTTCGGTGCATTACACATGACAGCTAGAGACTGAGTGTGAATGAATGTGGCCTTTGTTGTATTTTCCTAGCGCTACCTCACATGCACGTGGGGGAGGGGGGGTGCATTCTTATGTGTGGCAGGGAGGCGGCAGGAATGGATGAAGGCAGCATGTATGAATATGTACATGTGTATATATGTATGTTTGTGTATGTATATGTATGTATACGTTGAAATGTATAGGTATGTATATGTGCATTTGTGGGCATTTATGTATATAAATGTGTATGTGGGTGGATTGGGCCATTCTTTCATCTGAGGAGATGGAATGATTATTTTGAAGGTTTGTTAATGTGTTTGATGATAGAGTGGCAGATATAGGGTGTTTTGGTCGAGGTGGTGTGTGAAGTGAGAGGGTCAGGGACAATGGTTTGGTAAACAGAGAAGAGGTAGTGAAAGCTTTGTGGAAGATGAATGCCGGCAAGGTGGCGGGTTTGGATGGTATTGCAGTGGAAATTATCAATAAAGGGGGGGTGACTGTGTTGTTGACTGGTTGGTAAGGATATTCAATAAAATATATAATGAGTGCGTGTATGTATTTCACTTTTCAGTATTGCGTAGAGTCACTGAGCTGAACCCCTTCCTCCCTTTTCGTCATCTTGTTCCAACATTAGGAACATCAATTTCAGAGTTGTAACTGTCATGTTTCACTTTCTCTATATCTTCTTCACTTTTTATCTCACCAAGCTCATAAGACAATACTGCATGCAGGAAAACAATTCTTACCGTATCTAAATCCCAGGCTTTTGTTGGGCTGACAGGAGCCAGAGATGGTCTTGCAAAGGGTGGATATCATATGCTCTACTCCAACATCTTAACAGTTACGGACAAGCTTAAAATAACTGGCCCATTGCCTGGCATCAGTGTGATATTTTGCCATTCCTTAATACTGTCCCCATTTTTAATCCCACCAATACCTCAAGTGCAAAATTTCAAATGGTGCTGCTATAATTGCTTCCCACTGTCAACATAAGTTATTTCAAGTGTGGCTGTCACAACACACTGCAATAAATATTCTAAAAGTGTTATAGCTACCGAGTGTAATGAAATTAGCAATGAAAAGAATTCTGGCTCAACATACAGTGAAGAAAAAATTTCTTCTAAAGGTTCTACTATAAGTCTCAGATGAATCAAAGGTATTCAAAAATGTATGTCCTGAAACTCAAGAAGCCTTTTCTCTCAAAGGCAGTAACCTGTTATCTTGAGGGATTCTCTAAGAAAACAGGCAAAGAAACACCCAACCCTCTATATTTCAGGGAAGAAACACTGACATTCCCTATCCTTTGCAATCCATTCAACTATGGTAGCGAATTCATTTCAAGCCCGCCATCAAACAATAAGAGACCACCCCAAACATAATACCATTGCCTTATTCTGTCCTGCCCACTGGACAGCTCAAAAAAATTTGCAGACTGTAGGCACCAATTCAAAAGTGGCCACAGCTGGTGTGAGAAGCTCTTTTAAATAAAAAGGAAGGCAGGGCAGGGTAAGAGAGCCAGTAAAATTTGCTCATGGGACACTGCCTCAGGGAGAAAAAGTTTTTCAACTATAAGAACCAATATCAATCTTCTCTGCAATCTCTCCTGCAAGCACGACAGCATGAAGGAGGAGGGTTCAGTAAAAATTCTTCAGATAATAAGGCAAGACAAAAAAATGAAAATAAATACCTTTAATGATGCTTCAGAAGTATACTAAATTCTGTTTCTCCTTAAAGAAGATCCCTCTCGCCATACAAGGTACAGCCACTTCATCTAAACTAAGGTACTATCAAATGAGGAGTGGGATACAAGTGCCAAAGACCCCCTTTTCTGTAATTTCTCCAGTGAAGTTTCTGAGGAAGGTTGGGGTAATCACCACCCACCTCACATTGTGCTTGAGCATAAAGCTTAGGTCGAGCCAATAAAGTGAATTCCTAATCCATGTCAAGATATTCCCCATCATCAGGGGTTTTAAGGCATATCATGAACCTCTTAGACTTTCTAGACCAAAGGGATGGATGGGTAGATGTTTCCACGCTGCCAGAGAGCCTTCATCAGATCCTGATTAAGTAAATTATCCAGCTGACTGCAATAAGGGGTAAGCTCCTTTACTGGACAGAGTATTTGCTAATTGGAAGGAAACAAAGGATGCAGGTAAAAGACATTCTCAAAATGGGGCAAGGTTACAATAAACAAGGTTAGCACATCCATCTTGTAAAATTTTACCATAAAAGTTCGACACATGATTGAAATAACCTAACTGACCTCACTAACAAAGTATCAAACTTAACTTTCACCAACTTTTAATCATATTGTACATTCGTGAAATTACTGAATGTCAGCCACAAGGAAATACACGGTACATCAACACTTAACTTTGGGATGTGGATTTGGCACAAATCATTCCCGTGGCATCAATATAAATATACATATATGTGAATTTCAACAAGCTCAGAACACCTAAAGCCAATCTATGTGTCCTGACTTGTCGTGCATCTCATCTATCAATTATCATATCTATCTATAAAAAGAGATGTAATCAAGTAAATAAATCAATATTATTCTAGAGCTCCTTACCAGACAATATTGTGCGATCTCATACTTTCAATACAAAAATGTGCGAGATGAGACAACTCACTTGTCATCACTAATGGAGATTACACCGATTCCGTCTTTTAGCAGGATAGCAGAGTTCACATCATCTCCACTGCCATCTATTTTCGACACCAGCACAGGCTTGTCAGTGCTGGTTAACTTGGTAGGATGAGAGCTCCGGATAGGCTTGATTTCAGCAGCCATTTCTCCTGATCATATGATTGGGATATCAACAATGAGCATGAAGGAATCTTTTTGTGGAAATAATTGTTTAACTCTACGTATGTATCCGTAATATCTAACTCTCTTTTTTAAATTGTTGTATATTTATATATGTCTTAAATGCATACCATCGAAGTCATAAAAGTAAAACTTTCGTTCACTTGATTCTCCGTTTTTCGTTTCTCGATGATGGTATCTAACTGTACAACGATGCAACAGCGATATTCTGATGAGTAATGTAAGTCTTGGCACTTTCTTTGGTATGATGCTCAATCTGTTATCATTTATAAATGTATAACATTATGTGAGAAGCTTCCATTAATATGTATCATCGTTATTTCATTTCTGACACCCAGTTATCCGTTGAGGCTAGAAGCGTTCACTGGGAAAGAACTGGAAGCACTTTTCATTTTCTGTTTTAGTCATTGTGTACCATACAGAGATATTATTAATTAGTGTATGCAATCCTGTGCAGATTTCTTAGAATATGTGATCGTTATTTCTCAATACATGACACCTTTTATCATTCAGTAAGTGTGAAAGCTTTTATTGAGACTGTATCATAACTTCATGTACCGTAACAGACACAGTGCGATGCAAAGTATCTCTTAACAGATGTTATTCATTAATGTGTACTTTCCTGTTAGAATTTTGTAGAATGTACTTAATTATTTCGTAGTATATGGCATTCTCTTTTATATTTTTTTTAACGATGCAGCCATTCACTAAACGTAACTTTAAACATTTAATTTATATTGACGAGGCTACAAGCATTTACTAATCGTAAATTTAAACATTTCATTTACTATCAAACGTACGAGGTTACAATAAATTAGTATACATAGTAAACAGGAAAAAACAAATTAATTTACGTCGGAAAAAACAAAATATATATAGAAAACAGGGAAAAGAAAAGGTTGTAAAAGGACTCGGCTTCCGAAGACTGAACACTAATATTACAGAAAAATGTTTGCTTAAACTTTTTGCCTTTGACCAACATATGTGGAGGGTCATCCCGATAAAATCTTATCCTTTTATAATTCTTTTATATATGTGTGGACTAATTGAATCGGGTTGATTACCCCGATTCAGTCCGAATTCTTCCCATTTCGCATGTCTAACGCGACTGACGCAATCGGTTATTGATTATACTCTTGATTACTAAATGGTCCATAAATATTTAACCGTATGCTAAATATTTATGGATGCAAACCAAGGTTTGTGAGCTGAGGGAGGTTCTCTAAGGTGACAACATACGAAGGTTTGATCTCGCGCAATTGTTTTTCTCACATATATGATACCATCAGAAACACCGTTTCCGTAATGAAGAAGAAGGTAGCATTAAGTCTAACAAACACAAAAAAAGAGGCGAATTCACATGAGACTTTCTAAATAAAGTTTGTTACATTTTTGGTGAAGTCAGAGTCACGTGTGTACAATACGTGTAGACGTGACGCTTACCCGTTGCCAGCTTGGGTAATGTTTAGCAAGCAGTGCCAACCTCGCAATCTTTCTTCATCAAGGACATGCAATTGCGACACCTCCATTTGGATTTTTAATCCTCCAACCCACCAAGCCACTCTGATTAAGCTTTGCGAGAGAAAATCCTCATTGTTCACTCAAAACTTTTATCAGAATATTACAGAAGTATTTAAACCGAGGGAAACACCATCTTGCTTTCAGGTGGTCTGATTTTTTTTTATGTTAGCCTTGGTAGTATAGCAGATATGATATGAAATTCAGACCCCAGAGTCTTCAGAGAAGGACTACTAATTTAAGTCATTTGTCCTGACAGGCAGATAATATTGAGAATTTAGATAAGGAGGGGAAAAGACGTCTGTTATGAAAATTAGTACTGGGGCCCTAAGATATATCTCTCAGGCCTTGGTTCAAACTGTCCAAGGGGATAAGGTGAGTCCCAATCGATCAAGACAGTTAAATGTACCCACTAACCAAACAGGTTTTCTCGACGGATGGTGAAACACTTGAGTTCCCCGAAATCTCCGTTTTCTAAATCCCAACCTCCAAAGAGTTTTTGAGCTTTACAAATAATTTGCTGCCTGAATGATATTTTAGTGAAGGATTGCCGATGTATTGAAGGACTGCCGATGATTGCCAAATGCAGGCCACCTCAGGTAATCCTCACACACTAAGAATTTAACACCATAAACTTGCAGTAGTCTGAAGAATAACGAATACAGGCTACCATGCTATCCAATAGGTTGAGAAACACGTCCACATTTCCAAAACTCTTAGAAGATAAAGGAATAAGGATTGAATTATTCTAACTGGGAAGATTATTTAAAAAGAAAATTTATTCTAGTTAATACTCATGAATTATAAGCAATTTTCAGTATTCACTTCTTCCTTAGGTGTCCTAGATAACAAAACAATCATGTGTCAATCAATAGTTAAACCATCCTACTCAATCATGAAATTCCAAAGAATTATCATGTCCTAGTCTGTTCGGTGAGACATCTTTAAATGCTCATTAAATCAATGTCCGCCAGCTGATGAAACTAACCTAATTACCAAAGTTTAGAATGAACTAGCACTGCAAATGACATATGACGCGTTCGGTAATGACTAGGCTGGTGGCATTATCATACCGATCACACATGTGCCCATCAGCGGAACTTGTTGAAGGACTCATTAAAGCGATGAACAGGTAGGAAGATGTGGGTAACAAAGTTGATTGAGACTTTGATGTTAATCTAATTAATTACCATAAGATATTCTATACTTGTCATACCAAGTACAAACGCATAAAACCAAAAACTGAAGTTCTTGAAACAAATACTTCAAACATAGTGTAATATAAGTGAGTTGCGAGAACAACACGAATATTTCTGAAACTCGTAGGTAAAAGCGTCTCAAGTAATCTGGTCTTCCAAGGCACAAATTCGCATACTCGATCACGCGACATATAATACGCTATTGATATTTAAGTGCAACTCAAACTATATTAATGTTCAAATGAAATGAGTAAGAGCTCTGTATTCCGTCATCTTTCTTGGTTGGATACGGGTAGCATTTTGATGCACGTCTGTTGTAGACGCTTCCCAGAATGCATTCTTGAACTTCACTGTGACGCAGGGCCGAAAAAAATAATGCTTGCCACATCTACCACGCAGTTCACACTGTCCGAGTCTCAGTGGAGGGAGTCTCCCAGGCATATACGTAAACGAAGATGTTTATAACTGTAATGTATCATTTGCCTTGCGTTCTTTTCTGCATGTACACGATAAGTAACCTCTTTGATTGTACATTAGGACTTATAGCAAGTAAGTGAATTTCCCCCGTAAATACCTGTCTTCCTTCCTCCCTTCGCTCACAATATTTTCCTAGAGTTTATGGACTGTCTGGGAAGGCTAGCATTCCAGAGTTGTCGCAGGGAACGGTATCACCTCTCTCTGCCTGCGTTATCTCCGTTATGACTTCAGACCATCATAAAGGTCGCTTTCCTCTCACAAGTGATAATGTCACGCCTGGCGTGGGCCATGTTAGAACAGCAATCATTGTTTACGTTTATCAGAGTGCAGGATGGTGTGTAGTTTGACGAATATTATGTAAAGGATTTTGTACCACGATGCACTTCAAAGGGAGTTAATATGATATGGAGCTCTGTCGCATTCGTTCAGTAGGTGATGGAGACTTAAAGTCAAGTGTGGCGTTTAAGGAATGTAAGAACTTAGAGAATAAAAGATTAGGTTATTTTAGCATGGGCAAAGGTGCGAAGCTCCTGCTGGTGCAGGAGCAGAACGTGCAGCAGTCTCTCGTAGTGCCTCTGCAGGAGGGTGGAGTTGCTAAATTACCGTGCTGCTGTTGCAGGAGGAATGAGACATTTGCAGAGGTCCCGAGGAGCTGCTGTAGGAGGAGTGGTCGTTGCTTAGGTACCATGATGTTGCAGGTGGGAGGAGGCGTTGTTGGGATCGCATAGTGCTGTTGCAGAAGTTGGAGGGGGGGGGGGGGAGACAAAGACCAACTGCAGGAGGCGTAGCCTATCTGATTTACTACATTGAATCGTGATCAGTTGTTGTGTTCCGGAGATAGTGTTACAGCAATCTTATCTAAGCATATCACTGATCTCCTTTTTGTCTTCCAGCCACACACAAATTAGAATTACCCAAACCTTCTTATATGTATCTGGGATTTGAAGGTATCCATAGCGAGAGAGACATGACTATAGAGGTTTGATGAAATGAGAAGAGATGGTGAAAACCTTACATATGATGAAGTAGGACAGAGCGGCTGGATAGGATAGAATTGCAATTGATTTTTTTTTCTAGAAAAGAGGCACCATAGTTGTTGATTGGTTAGTCAGGATTTTCTGTGCATCCATGGCTCATTGCAAGGTGCCTGGGGATTGGCGTAATGCTTGTATAAAGTCAATGTATAAAGTTAAGGGGCATTAGAATGAATGATCGAATTACAGAGGTATCGGTTTGTTGAGTGTACCTGATAGGTTGAATGGAAGAGGAGTGATTAGGTGGATGATGGCATCCAAAAAGAATCAGAATGGGGAGGAACAATGTAGCTTCTGGATTGGCAGAGGATATGTGGATCAGGTGCTTACTTGAAGAATCTGTATGAGAAATTCTTAAATGAAGAGAAGATTTGTATGTGGCATTTATGGATTTAAAGAAACATAATTAGGGATAATAAAGATGCTTTGTGGAAGGTGTTACGAATATATGGTGTTGGAGGAAAGCTTAAAGTGAGGAGTTATAATCGAGAAAGAAAGGCGCATGCTCGAATAGGAAGTGGGGGGGGGGTGAGTGGTGCTAGGGAGAGGGGGGTTTACAGCAACGATATGTGATGTCACCATGACTGTTTAATCTATTTACGGATGCGGTGTCGAGGGTGGTAAATCGGAGGGTCTTGGAGAGAGTTGTGGGTCTGGAGTTTGTTGGGATGGGGGACCTGGGAGGTGCATCAGTTACTGTTTACTGATGATACAACTCTGGTGGCCATTAAAATGAGAATTTGCTGAATCTGGTGTCTGAGTCCGGGAGAATGTATGAGCGGAGAAAGTTGGGATGTAATGTACATAAAAGTAAGGCTATAAAGTTTATCAGAGGAGAGAGGATGACGGTAGGAGTGTGAGTTTGAATGGAGAGAACTTTGAGAAAGTAGTGATTTTAGACACCTACGAGTAGATTTGACAGTGGACCTATCCATAGGAGGCGAAGTAAGCCATAGGGTGGGTAAAAAGGATAAGATCCTGCGTGCATTGAGGAGTGTATGGAAAGAGGGTAAAGATGGTTGTTTATGTTGGTTTAGTAATCCTAACGGTGTTGCATGAAGGCGAGACGTGGACCACGGATGAAAAAGTACGTTAGAGGATGGATGTGTTGGAAATCAAATGCTTGAGGACATCATGTTGTGTGAGGGGGTGTGGGGGTTGATTAAGAAATGATAGTGTTGGAGGAAAGTGTTGTCATAACGAGAGTATACTTGAAAGAGCTCAAATAGAGTTTTCTGGTATTATCTTGACATATAGAGAGGATGAGTGAGGACAGGCCGACTAAGAATGTATACGTGTCAGAATTCGAGGAAGTAAGTAGAAGGTGGAGATCGAGGACAATATGGAAGAATGGAGTGAAAGATGCTTCGAGTGATTGGGGCCTGAATATGAAGCAGTGTGGGATACAGGGGCGATGCACTGTCAGTAGTCTGAACCAAGACATATGAACCGATGATGAAACCATGGAAGGATCTGTGAATTTGGATGTGGATAGGGCGCTTTGATTTTGGTGCATTTCACAGCTAGAGAGTGGATGTGAACAATTGATGCCGTTCGTTTTTTATCCGTTCCTGACACTAACTCCCAATGTGGGGGAAGGCAAAGTATGATATATATATATATATATATATATACATATATATATATATATATATATATATTTCAAAACACCCTCTTCTGCTTTCTCAACCACGCTCTTTTTATTTCCACACATCTCTCTTACCCTTACGTTACTTACTCGATCAAACCACCTCACACCACACATTGTCCTCAAACATCTCATTTCCAGCACATCCATCCTCCTGCGCACAACTCTATCCATAGCCCACGCCTCGCAACTATACAACATTGTTGGAACCACTATTCCTTCAAACATACCCATTTTTGCTTTCCGAGATAATGTTCTCGACTTCCACACATTTTTCAAGGCTCCCAAAATTTTCGCCCCCTCCCCCACCCTATGATCCACTTCCGCTTCCATGGTTCCATCCGCTGACAGATCCACTCCCAGATATCTAAAACACTTCACTTCCTCCAGTTTTTCTCCATTCAAACTCACCTCCCAATTGACTTGACCCTCAACCCTACTGTACCTAATAACCTTGCTCTTATTCACATTTACTCTTAACTTTCTTCTTCCACACACTTTACCAAACTCAGTCACCAGCTTCTGCAGTTTCTCACATGAATCAGCCACCAGCGCTGTATCATCAGCGAACAACAACTGACTCACTTCCCAAGCTCTCTCATCCCCAACAGACTTCATACTTGCCCCTCTTTCCAGGACTCTTGCATTTACCTCCCTAACAACCCCATCCATAAACAAATTAAACAACCATGGAGACATCACACACCCCTGCCGCAAACCTACATTCACTGAGAACCAATCACTTTCCTCTCTTCCTACACGTACACATGCCTTACATCCTCGAAAAAAACTTTTCACTGCTTCTAACAACTTGCCTCCCACACCATATATTCTTAATACCTTCCACAGAGCATCTCTATCAACTCTATCATATGCCTTCTCCAGATCCATAAATGCTACATACAAATCCATTTGCTTTTCTAAGTATTTCTCACATACATTCTTCAAAGCAAACACCTGATGGGCACATGGAGAGAATGAGTGAGGAAAGATTGACCAAGAGGATATATGTGTCGGAGGTGGAGGGAACGAGGAGAAGAGGGAGACCAAATTGGAGGTGGAAAGATGGAGTGAAAAAGATTTTGTGTGATCGGGGCCTGAACATGCAGGAGGGTGAAAGGAGGGCAAGGAATAGAGTGAATTGGAGCGATGTGGTATACAGGGTTTGACGTGCTGTCAGTGGATTGAATCAAGGCATGTGAAGCGTCTGGGGTAAACCATGGAAAGCTGTGTAGGTATGTATATTTGCGTGTGTGGACGTGTGTATGTACATGTGTATGGGGGGGGGGGGGGTTGGGCCATTTCTTTCGTCTGTTTCCTTGCGCTACCTCGCAAACGCGGGAGACAGCGACAAAAAAAAAAAAAAAATATATATATATATATATATATATATATATATATATATATATATATATATATATATGTATATATATACATATATATATATATATATATATATATATATATATATATATATATATATATACACACACACACACACACACACACACACACACACACACACACACACACAGCTTACAGCTGGTAAAGCGTCATTATTGTCACCAAAGACTTGCATTTGTTCCATAAGTCCCTTATCTTCAATCAGTCACTTTATATTCGGATGTTGCTCCATCAGTACGCCCTCGAGTGTTTTGTTACGATACTGCCACGTCTGTGACACATATGTTCGTTTCTATGACGGTCCTTCCATAAAGCAATGGACTCCAACACTATTTACACGTCTCCATCTCTTAAAAGGTGGTTCTGGATTCACAGGTTCGTGGTGATGTCACCGTACCCTATACAGTGGGCTGTAGTTTAAGTATCTATACAAGCCTAGCTTTTATCTTTGATCCTCGTGTTCCGTCGAAGGGTTGTGTGGATCGGCACAGGTTGTGTGTGTGTGTGTGTGTGTGTGTATGGTTGAGGCTTCATGCTGTGCCTGTACTGTCATATCTGTCAGGTGTGAGATCACCTCTGGGTTTATCACCACTCCCGCTTCCTGTCCTGATGTGTTCAACGAAGCCGTCATAGCATTTAGTACTTCTTTCTCTTTGCCACTCATGTATCAACAGCTATAGATATTGTGGACGCAGCATATCTCTTCTGGGCTTCCGTTTTCTAGAAGAGACAGACTCTGCATGATAATTTTTTTTTCGGTCCTTTTCCTCATACGGTCCAATCCCTTCCTCGTCCTCAGAGTTGTCCAGGTCTTGGAGAGGATTGTTCTTTTCAACCTTCCATTTCCTGTTCCTGACCCGACTCTTCCTGGGCGCCGTTTTGATAGTGTCCCATCAGGGACACACTACTGGCTTCACTGACAATAGATGAATCCAACCCCATTCCAAGACATATTTCTCTAAAGTATTTACTGTACTGTCAGCTATCTCCAGAGATATTACCTCGACCCCAGAACATTTGCAGAAGCTCCTGTAAATCTCTCTCTCTCTCTCTCTCTCTCTCTCTCTCTCTCTCTCTCTCTCTCTCTCTCTCTCTCTCTCTCTCTCTCTCTCTCTCTCTCCCTTGCCACCATCGAAGGCACTTACGGAGTCACAGGTTGTAAAGACGTAAACCACAGTGCTTTAAATGACGACGATGGTAAGTTGGCAATTTCCAGGTCAGTGGTCCGAGATTTCAATGTATATATATATATATATATATATATATATATATATATATATATATATATATATATATATATATATACATATATATATATGTATATATATATATACATATATATATATATATATATATATATATATATATATATATATATATATATATATATATATATATATATAGGGTTGACGGTCAAGTCAATTGGGAGGTAAGTTTGAATGGAGAAAAACTGGAGGAAGTAAAGTGTTTTAGATATCTGGGAGTGGATCTGGCAGCGGATGGAACCATGGAAGCTGAAGTGGATCATAGGGTGGGGGAGGGGGCGAAAATCCTGGGAGCCTTGAAGAATGTGTGGAAGTCGAGAACATTATCTCGGAAAGCAAAAATGGGTATGTTTGAAGGAATAGTGGTTCCAACAATGTTGTATGGTTGCGAGGCGTGGGCTATGGATAGAGTTGTGCGCAGGAGGATGGATGTGCTGGAAATGAGATGTTTGAGGACAATGTGTGGTGTGAGGTGGTTTGATCGAGTAAGTAACGTAAGGGTAAGAGAGATGTGTGGAAATAAAAAGAGCGTGGTTGAGAGAGCAGAAGAGGGTGTTTTGAAATGTTTTGGGCACATGGAGAGAATGAGTGAGGAAAGATTGACCAAGAGGATATATGTGTCGGAGGTGGAGGGAACGAGGAGAAGTGGGAGACCAAATTGGAGGTGGAAAAATGGAGTGAAATTTTGTGTGATCGGGGCCTGAACATGCAGGAGGGTGAAAGGAGGGCAAGGAATAGAGTGAATTGGATCGATGTGGTATACCGGGGTTGACGTGCTGTCAGTGGATTGAATCAGGGCATGTGAAGCGTGTGGTGTAAACCATGGAAAGCTGTGTAGGTATGTATATTTGCGTGTGTGGACGTATGTATATACATGTGTATGGGGGTGGGTTGGGCCATTTCTTTCGTCTGTTTCCTTGCGCTACCTCGCAAACGCAGGAGATAGCAACAATGCAAAAAAAAAAAAAAAAAAAAAAATATATATATATATATATATATATATATATATATATATATATATATATATATGGTCTGAATTATGTACATGTGTATATATGTATATGTCTGTGTGTATATATATGTATACGTTGAGATGTATAGGTATGTATATTTGCGTGTGTGGACGTGTATGTATATACATGTGTGTATGTGGGTGGGTTGGGCCAGTCTTTCGTCTGTTTCCTTGCGCTACCTCGCTAACGCGGGAGACAACGACAAAGCAAAGTAAACAAATAAATAATGAATATATATATAATGGGAAATAAGCTCGATGGCAGCGTTCGTGTCTGGACCTTTAATTATATTGTTTCGCTGGATAGTGTCAGCATATTTGGCATGGAGGAGTAGCAGCTTATATGCCTCTTCATGGTCACAACACCAACTCGGGAACATGATGTAGGGTGTTTGTTCTCATTGTCATCCAGGTATGTGCCATGTACTACGACGGTATTCAGCCTGTTACAGGTACTGCCATAACAAGCCGTTTCCCAGTGTGACCACCCACCCGTGAGGAATATTTTTTTTTTTCCCCGTTCTTTCCGTAAATACGAATCACTTGAGATCCCCGTAGGAACCTTGTGTTTCTCTCTCTGCACTGTTGATAAATGTTGGTCATGTATTGCAACAGTCCGAATGAGGACTGACTACACTTTGGTTTACTTTCACTCGTTGTTCGGTTACATTTTGTTCTTCTTTTGTCACACTAACCTGGCGTAACTCCGCCTGTTACTACATTTACCCCCCCCCCCCCTTTCTTCCTGTCATTGAATATCTTCGTTTCTTTGTTTTCGTTCTAGACACACTTTTGGTGCTTAAACAACTGCTCTTTGTATCGTTCTTTCTCGTATTGTTGCGAAGAAAGTTACTTTACACTTTCATTTTGCAGTTCCATCTGTTCACGAGGTTCTAAATTAACGCTGTTGTGCTGTTTCTGTTGAACTAAAGACGTTGTCAATTATCAATTTTAGTTCCATAAAATACCGATTCATACAATTAAAACAGGATACTGATGATAGAAAATATTTGCATATAGGAGAAGGTTAGACAAAGAAATATACACAAAAATGTTATTCAGTAAGATCACCACCTCTCGTGCATCAATCCCTTCATTAAATTCTTTATAGGATAGGATGAAGGCTGTCGACTGATCCCTTGCCGACACACTCCTTTGAGCAGCTTTGCTGGGATGAGCAATTGCTTCGCTTGACTCCCCGCTACAGACAGTGGATGGCGCTCTTTATTTTCCATTAGTTACCGACATTTTCACGGGCAAGACATGCCCCAGTCATAGACATCTTGGGTGAATGAAATGTAGAAGAAGAAAAAGAAAGAAGAAATTAATGAAAGCTCCCCTGGTGTCTGTAAGGTGTAACTTTCTTCTGCAAATGACACAGAAATGTAGACTACGCGTTGGCGAGGCTGCGGAACACAAATCCTACATGGTGAATGCATATGGCCTTAGAATTATCCTTAACAACTAAAGAAATTGTCGAAGGTTTTTCAACTGGTGTATGTATAACCCGACGGCCCTTAAATGACCTAACACTTGATAGGCCTATTGCCCAGCTAACCAACCGCGTTAGTTGTAGTGTTGACGTTATTGTCTAACGTTATATACTACGTACTGTCCACTATTCAAGCAAGTATCCTTATTGCCTGTGAATGACCTGGTCTGAAATGTATCATTCCTATCGGGAAAATGGTTTCCTCCCAATGGGAAAACCACTTTCAGAGACCATGTGTACCGATTACACCTAGTTTGATGGGCAACTGGCCATCACATATATACTACATCACACATCGATCCTGGATCCGTAAATTTACTTGTGTTGCTGCCAAGCCTGTAGAAAAATATACGTTGATACAAGATCTAATTAAAGGAAATCGTTACTTCTAATTATCTGTTATCAAAGTGCCACTAATAGTGCAAATAACTTTCGCAATATTATTCATAATTGCGAAGTTTCCCTTTATAACGGAAGAAGCAGATCTTTTAACTTTTAGGACTGCAACTTATTCACTGATGTCTATTACATCTAAGACATTAATTTCAAAGTAGATGGGTTTTAATGCTCTAAATCATAGTGCTGCTAAGAAACGATATCCATAGCGCATTTGTAGGAAACTGTAAAGAATGAGCGAGTGATGTTTGTTTATCAGTCAAAGGAGAATCGTAGGTGAGCGAGTGGTTTGTTTATAAAGTCAAAGGAGATTCGTAGTAGAATGGGAAGTAGGAACCAAACAGCAGTAAGTTGCTTTGGAAGAGTTACGTTTCTTATTACCTAATGACTTCTCTCTGTATTTACTAATTGCCTTGGAAGAGTTGCGCTTCTTATTACCTAATGACTTCTCTCTGTATTTACTAACTGTACCGTCAATTGCCCTGTGTTCCCTATAAACAATGGAAGGATTGTTCAGATCAGTCTGTCACTCATTACTGGTAACAAAAAGTGACAAATTGAATTTCTTAATCCAAATAGAGTTCGTGTCCTGGGAAGAAGAAAGTGATTTGGGTTGGCCTGCAAGACAAAGAGATATACATACTGGATGGAGATTATGGCGGATCGGATCCTGAGACCAGAGAAGGTAGTTTAAACTTGAGTGTCGGCGTCGTCAACTGCTGGACAGCCACCCCGATGACTACTCATTTATATACAGGTAATACTTTAAATGATCAGGTGCATGACGAGTGAAACAGGTCTTTGTAAGTAGATATTCATTAGGCTGTGGGTCATTTCCGTTGTAGGAACCTTTTAATTTAAGTTCATTTTGGTATGATGGCATTGCATGACGGGCTGAGGGAAGTAGAAGGGCGATCGCACCTGGGCAAGAGGCTACGGCGGCCTGAGTTGTCAAAAGAAATTTGAGTGTTGCTAAATCCACCCTGAAATGTCGCTAAAAAGCCGCCAGACTTGTTGAAAATGTCGCCATATGGAAAACTAGAACCACATTCACCAGTGGTGTCTTCCAGGAGTTTGACGCCGAACACCGTCTCGCCCCTCATATTTGACTAAGTTATGATTCAGTGAAGTGTTTATGTTTAAAATACATTATCTGTAATAACCTCATGTTGAACTTATTTTTTTTTATATATATACTGCTGACCAGTCTCGTGCGTATGAGTATTATGTATTTTAATGTTTGGCTACGCACCAGTAAAAGTCATGATGATTGATGGAAAGTCGAATCCTGTCATTTTCAAGAGCCCTTCTACCCCACTTGGGGCTATTATGGGACCATGGAATAATTGAAGGAAAATAAAGAGTTTCTCATTTTCAGGACCCCCATGAAACCATCAGGCCCTGAAGCCTGGCCTAGCTTGCTTAGCCTACTCGTATCTTAGCGTATTCTAAAACCAGCGAAAATAACCTCAACAGATGAATGTACTGGAACAGAAAATTGTTAGTTCATTTTAGGGAATAAGACAACTGATTTTTGTTTAAAGGTTTCGCCAATTAAGTGTGAACTTGCCGCATCATGGTTGATCAAATGCTGTGCGTTACAGTCCTGACCAATCATATTATACGTTGGACTACGTAATCGAATTCCTTCTCTACGAGGAATGGTTCCCGTATGACGGAAAACAATGAATAGTGAAAGTTAGGAACGGTGTTTGACCGGGCCTCATATTAGCCAAACCGTACACAAGATAACCTCTAAACATGTTGACTTTTGCTTATCAAGCACCTTAACGCGGTTTGTTGATGCAACACATTTTATATACATTACCCATCAGGTGCGCTGTCCGGAAGAAGCTTCCACCATATACTTTTTGAGTTTGTTCTTAAATTTTCAACTTATTTTCTACACTATTACCTCAGGAACAGATCCCCGGATCATTTTCAGTATTCCTGGCAACCATACAAGATGTTTATAGTCTTATGAGCGTCGTGATCATGCATTTGAAACATTTCAATCTGTTCTTTTTTGGAAGACTTGTTTATGTGTAACCATAACAGCCATTTATGTTTTAGAATTTCTTCAGTCTGTTTATTAATACGCACATTAATCTACTTAGATACTGCATACTGTCTCGTTGCGTTACAGGACACGAGACATCCCTTACGCTTCTGAGACTATACACTTTATTTGATATCATTATTCATGAATTTCTCGCAAAGTGAACAAAAATGCAGAGTCATTGAGGAGTTCAATAACAGCTCGGGTTTTGCCCGGTGAAGTTAGCTAGAGTTCTGGGTTTGCTAAGTGAAATTAGCCAGAGCTTGGGGTTTGCTAAGTTAGATTAGCTAGAGCTCAGGGTTTGCTAGATGAGGTTAGCCAGAGCTCGAGATTTGTAGGGGAGGTTAGCCAGGGCTCTGGGTTTACTAGGTGAGGTTAGCCAGAGTTTGGGGTTTGCTAGGTGAAGTTAGCCAGGACTTGGGGTTTGCTAGGTGAGGTTAGCCAAAGTTCGAGTTTTGCTAGGTGAAGTTAGCCAGAACTTGGGGTTTGCTAGGTTAGGTTAGCTAGAGCCCAGGGTTTACTAGATGAGGTTAGCCAGAGTTCGGGGTTTGCTAGGTGAGGTTAGCCAGAGTCCGGGGTTTGCAAGGTGAGGTTAGCCAGAGTTCGGGGTTTGCAAGTTGAGGTTAGTCAGAGTTCGGGGTTTGCTAGGTGAGGTTAGCCAGAGTTCGGGGTTTGCAAGGTGAGGTTAGCCAGAGCTCAGTGATTGCTACGTGAGGTTTGCCAGAGCTCGGGGTTTGCTTGATTAGGTTAGCCAGAGTTCGGGATTTGCTTAGTGAGGTTAGCCAGGGCTCTGGGTTTGCTAGGTAAGGTTTGCCAGAGCTCGAGGTTTCCTAGGTTAGGTTAGGCAGAGCTCAGGTGAACTTAATTTGGTTAATCAGTAACTTGAGGTTCTTAGGATAGGCTAGTTAGAGCTTTGTTGTCTTAGGTTAGATCAATCAGGCCACGATGTAACTAACTTAGGTTAGAAGGGCTTCTACATAAGGGGTCCACCAGGTTTGCGAACTAACATATACCCAACGTCATTTTGAAGTCTAAGCAAGATGTTGGGTTAAAACCAGTCAAGCAAGTCAACCTTTCCTGACCCCAAACCTCAAACCTCAACGTTACCCTAGTTTACCTCGTTGTACCACAGAGGTGGCGTAGTGGGAGACAAACAATACCGAAAATTAAGTAGTCGGCAAAATATCATCTAGCCCATAAGTACCGGGGAAAATAACCGCTACCTAATATTTACACTCAGGCAAATAACATGACCTGGAGCTACAATTTTTCAGCGGCTTTGCGTTACATATATTGAACGCTCGTGTTCAGGTCTTAATTTTAGGTCATTCATAGACATTTTACATGAAATATCTGGACATGTAGTTTGAGTAGATACAGTATTGTACACCGAGGTAGAAGTGCAACATTCAAAGATTCATAGAAATGTTCAAATTTGGTGTTGAACATTCACCTCGTTCTTCATTCAAGACGATCAGCAGATATTTGGAAAACTGCTGCATGTGGTAGCGCCAGGAAAAGAAGACAAAAAAAGCCACATTCGTTCACACTCAGTCTCTAGCTGTCATGTGCAATGCACCGAAACCACAACTCCCCATCCACATCCAGGCCCCACATACCTTTCCATGGTTTACCCCAGACGTTTCACATGCCCAGGTTCAGTCCGTTGACAGCACGTCGACCCCGATATACCATATCGTTCCAATTCATTCTATTCCTTGCATGCCTCTCACTCCTCCTGTATGTTCAGGCCCCGATCGTTCAAAATCTTTTTGACCATCCTTCCACCTCCAGTTTAGTCTCCCGCTTCTCCTTGTTTCTTCCATCTCCTTTGTCAGTCTTTCCTCACTCATTCTCTCCATGTGTCCAAGCCATTTCGACACACCCTCTTCTGCTTTCTTCACCCCCACTCTTTTTATTACCACACGTCTTTCTTACCCTTACATTAGTTACTCGATCAAACCACCTCACACCACATATTGTCCTCAAACATCTCATTTTCAACACATCCACCCTCCTTAGCACTACCCTATCTATAGCCCATGCCTCTCAACCATATAACACTGTTGGAACCACTATTCCTTCAAACATACCCATATTTGCTCTTCGAGATAACGTTCTCGCCTGCCAGACATTTTTCAACGCTCCCATAACCTTCGCCCCCTCCCTCACCGTGTGACTCACTTCCGCTTCCATGGTTCCATCCGCTGCTAAATCCACTTTCAGATATTTAAAACACTTCACTTCCTCCAGTTTTTCTCCATTCAAACTTACATCCCAATTAACTTTTCCCTCAACCCTACTAAACCTAATAACCTTGCTCTTATTCACATGTACTCTCAGCTTTCTCCTTTCACTGCATAACCAGTCGTCCTTGCTGAACAGGGAGTGAGTCGTTCCTGCTTATCAGGGAGTGAGTCGTTCCTGCTTATCAGGGAGTGAGTCGTTCCTGCTTATCAGGGAGCGAGTCGTTCTTGCTTATCAGGGAGAGAGTTGTTCTTGCTTTTCAGGGAGTGAGTCTTCTTGCTTTTCAGGGAGTGAGTCCTTCTTGCTTATCAGAGAGCGAGCCGTTCCTGCTTATCAGAGAGCGAGCCATTCTTGCTTATCAGAGAGCGAGCCGTTCTTGCTTATCAGAGAGCGAGCCGTTCTTGCTTATGAGGGAGCGAGTCCTTCTTGCTTACCAGGGAGTGAGTCGTTCCTGCTTACCAGGGAGTGAGTTGTTCATGCTCATCAGGGAGCGAGTCGTTCTTGCTTATCAGGGAGCGAGCCGATCTTGCTTATCAAGGAGCGAGCTTTAAATTAAACCATGAATTTGGCATCTTGTGTCTAGTCTAGGCTAGGGTCGGCTGGCTAGGGAGCGGCAGCTTGTCTACTGGATCGCACTGAGGTAGGGTAGGGTCGGCCGGCTGGGAAGGTGCAGCTCGTCTACTGGATCGCGTTGAGGTAGGCTAGGCTCGGTTCGCCGGCGAACGGCAGCTTGTCTACTGGATCGCGCGCTGAGGTAGGCTAATGTGAATCGGAGTGACGAGAGGTTGGTGCATAGAGGTCGCATGATCACTCTCCTTGATAATGTCTTGTCCATGCGGGTGGAGAGCAGTAACCTTAACAACTTAATTTAAGTTATGAGTGTCTGTGAAAAGGAGTGGGACACGGCAGCAATAATGAAGGCTGCATAGAGAATGAGGTACCTGCATCAGAGTTTATTAGCTGCCAAATACTTCGGGTGACTATAATTGGGTATGGCTAAGCCATAATAAGAATGAAATATTATAATCATTATTGTAACCACATTTTCATACTAAAGATGTTACGTAGATTATGTAAAAGTTGTGAAATTAGGCTTATAACTTGATAATTGAAATTGAAATCTTCAATTTAGACAACCGATTGTATCCATTCCCAGTGAACATGGTTGTGTTTTATTGTTGGCAGAGAGAACAGGAGCTGCTAAGGTAACCCTCTCCAGCGAACGTGATGGGCATAAGACCTCTCCCCGTTGAGCGGCAGGCGAATATTGCACGACAAAGGAACACACCACAGAACTCCCGAGAGGAATGAACGCCTAAGGGAACAGCGCACATCCCGAGCGAAACTTAGATTCTGAAGCAGTGTTCACGGAGGTGATGTGTGTATTTAACTCTTATGGCAAGGTTCACTGATGGAGGAGGAACTGTACCAGGTAGGAAGTTAATGATTTGTTGCTGTTCAGGGACTTAGAACGCCGTAGTTATGGTAATAAGCAATTCATGTGGATACCCAAATTTTAATGATATATTGTTTATACACCACAAATGATATAAATCCTGCCGAACCAGTACAATAAACGTTAAAATCATACAGTGTTCCACAGGCACAAATGACCGAGCCATCATGAGCGAGGAGGCCTGTTCATGTCACTTTACCTACTGCATCTAGAGGAAAGTGACATTACATGGCCTAGGTGACGTTTTCCACATTGGAGGTCGCTTTACTGCAACGACTGTAGCAGTAACTGCTGGAGGAACGTTTCTTACCGTCTTTGCGGGCGAGGGGGGTTTACCTCTCCCTGCCGGGCCTGTCATATGTATTAACGACAGGTAGCCTCGTCCACACTGCTCGTGTTGTTGAACGCTGGTCCTTAGGAACAAGACACCCTACAGCTCCTGGACTAGGCCAGCAAAGGAGTTGACTTGATTGTCATTGAACACATTTGGGCAGAAATGGCGTACACCTGGCCACCAGGAGACGAGAAGTGGAGCCATCAACTACTGAACCACGTCCACGCCCATCGGGAACTGTGCAAGCTGGACAGGGTATTGAATTGTACCTAAAAGTTGGGTTTTATTTGTCTCTATAAATTGATAAGTTTATTATTGCTTAATATACATTAGTGTCAATAATAAGCAGAGGACAATGTTTACTTACACGATAGGGGGGTAAACCTTCATCGAGTCAAGGAAGGTGGTAACTCCTTCATGTGTAAGTTTGATTAGGGGGTAAGCCTTCATCGAGTCAAGGAAGGTGGTAACTCCTTCACTTGTAAGTTTGATTGGGGGTAAACCTTCTTTGAGTCAAGGAAGGTGGTAACTCCACGTGTAAGTTTGATTAGGGGGTAAACCTTCATCGAGTCAAGGAGGGTGGTAACTCCTTCACGTGTAAGTTTCATAGGGGGGTAAACCTTCGTCGAGTCGAGGCGTGAACCACCGACATAAATGATTGACATGACGGTATGTGGCAGACTGGGACCTTCCCTCTGACTTATGTCAGGATAGGAAGCATTTGGTTCCTCAGGGAGCGCTATGCTCTCAGGGTATTATTAGCCGGGAGGCCATAGTTTTGTGTCGGGGAGTGAGTTGCCGTAGCACCCTAGGGAGAGAGGGAGAGTGAGACATTAAACCCGGCGCGTGGCAGTAAGACTGTTGCGTGTTAGCGAATGACTCGCTCGTTATGTGTCATGCGTCTTCGTCTGTCTTGGAATGGTCTGCCGCCGTGTATCAGGAAGGGACGTGCCAATGCGCTAGGATATGAGGTGCAGACGCATGTCAGCTGGTGAGATGGTCGTTTGAAAGTGAACGGCTTTGATGTTAGAGGACGAGTCGGGCGTTGTTGTTTGTCATTGTTGAAAGGGAGGGGAGAGAGATAGAGAGAGAGAGAACCTCTCGTCGTGTGCCAGAGAACAACAGACCGCCGTGGTAAACTATCGTACATCGGGACATAAGCCCACGACGTGTGGTCGAATCTTAAGCCACTGACGTCCGTCAGGGAGTGAATAGCGTTCCTCCACCGTCAGATAGGAAGCTGCATTTGTGTGCCAGGGAGTTAGTGGGAACAGTGTGTCCTAGAGTGAGGTGCCAACGTGTGCTGGAGAAAGAGCCAGAGAATCTGTCAGTGTGAGCAGCCATTCTTTGCCACTGTTGTGTGTTAGGAAGTGAGCAGCGGTTTTGTGTTGTCGCCTGTGTTAAAGCCTGCCTTGTGCATCAGGGAGTTAGTCATGTATTGTGTCATGGTGTGAACTACCCACGTGTGTTACAGACGAAGCCAACGACGTGTTTTTGCCTCTGAAGCCTGTGTGTGTGTGTGTGTGTGTGTCAGGCAGGAGGTAATCGTAACGGAGTTAGGCAATGTAGTATATCTGGGAGTGAGCTGCCGATGTGTATCAGACACGATGCCACCGACGTCTGTCAGGGAGGGAGCACTGTTTTTAGTGTGTCAGGTAAGAAGCCATACCGTTGTGTGTCAGAGAGAGAGAGAGAGAGAGGGAGAGAGAGAGAGAATCGAATTGGGTTTGCCATGAAGTGAGCCATGAAGACGAAGCTCATCGATGACTGTTGGAGAGTGAGCCAAGTTTTTGAGTTCGTCGAAGTAACGTGTGGTGAAGTAAGCTTGCCGACGTGTATCAAGAGACCGAGCCACCGACGCCTGTCGAGAGTGAGTAACAGTTTCCCTTTTCACCTTTGTAGTGTGTGTGAGGTAAGAAACCGCAATGTGTGTGTGTATAAATGAATTAGTCGAAGTAGATTGTCGAGGAATGAACCAACGACGCCAAACTAAAGCGTCCCATGAGGACATTTGATCCAGCTAATGCCAGACGATTATTTTCAACTTAGTTTATGGGTTGTCAAAGTAAAGCTGTACATTCAGACTTAGATTCAGGCGAACGCTAGACGGTTTTATATAGGCTTTGTGGAGCACATAGGTCAGCAGAGTAGAGTTTTACCTTGAGAATTTTCCTCTGGCCTAACACTTGTGCGGGCTACATGGGTCATCAAAGTAAAGCAGCACATTGGTAACTTAACTCTGGCTTAGCCAGACGATTTTATTTAGCTGTTGATGGCACCACAGGGAATCCAAGTAAAGTTTTACTCTAAATTTAATTTTGGCGCCGCCAAAGGGGATTTAAATAAAACCTTCAATTTCCCTCTATAATTTTGGATGCCTCCACGCCACTCTATTGGCGTTTGGCACTCCCAAAGGGGCATTAAACCTTCCATTTGTCTCTTTGCCTTTGGATGCCGCCATGCCACTCTGTTGGACTTTGACACCCCCAAAGGGTCTTTTAAGTAAACTTTCAATTTGTGTCTTTCCCTTTAGATGCCGCTATTCCCCTGTAATGGCGTTTGGCGCCGCCATAGGGGATTTAACAAAAAACCTTCAATTTCCCTTTATATTTTTGGATGCCTTCGCGCCAGTCTATTGGCCTTTGGCACCCTCAAGGGGGCATTAAAATAAACCTTCCATTTATCTCTGCATTTGGAAGCCGATATACCTCTGTAATTGCCTTTGGCGCCGCCAAAGGGGATTTAGATTAAAACTTAATTTTTTTTTCTTAATTTTGATTGTCGCCATGCCACTCTATTTGACTTCTTCTTCTTCATGTAAACCATTCACCTCTTATGCATCCCTAGGTCAAATGCTCCAGGCTCGTACGCAACCTGGGACGGAGGGAGGTGAATGGTGTACATCTATTTCATAAGCTCCTGTTGAAACCAGAATGTTGGAGGAGGCCGGGAAGCAGGGAGGCAAGCATGCAGGGAGGTTCGTCCACCAGTGCGGCTGAGGTTACCCTCCCTGGCATCTGTCATGACTCATACTATTTTTCTCAGCATCTCGTATTCTGCTAACGTCATGTCTAAGTATTCCGTTTTATACGTACTCATAGAATTGATGTCTCCTTTGTTTACTATCATTACTTTAACCCTTAGGTATCAGTACGTGATGCTGATTCATATCATCAAGCTTTGAGTATTGTCTTATCGATAATTGAAAAAATCCTGATATATCTTGCTATTGTACCGATAACATTAGGTCTGCAGGTGAAGTGATAGAGGTAATGGTGAAGTACTCACTAAACATGAAATGCATAGACAAAGACAGTAAAGTGCTTACCCAATTTTACAGGGAGATGTATAAAAGAAAGCGGCAGGGGGTCAAGAGGAAGGTGCAAAGGTAAAAAAAAAGGGCAAATGAGAGCTTGGGGGGGGGGTATCATTACACTTTAGGGAGAGTAAAAAGATGATTTGAGAGGAGGTAGATAAGGTGCGTAAGACAAGAGAACAAATGGGAAGGGGGCAAGGGCGAAGTAATAACAGGTAGTGAGGATGTGAGGAGATGGAGTGACTGTTTTGAGGGTTTGTTGAATGTGTTTGATGATAGAGTGGCAGATGTATGGTGTTTTGGTCGGGGTGGTGTGCGAAGTTAGTCAGAATGGTTTAGTTAAGAGATAAGAGGTAGTGAAACCTGTGCGGAGGATGAAATCCGGCAAGGCTACGGGTTTGGATGGTATTGCAGTAGAATTTACTAAAAAAGGGGTTGACTGTGTTGTTAATTGGTTGGAAAGGATATTCAGTGTATGTATGGATCATGGTGAAGTGCCTGAGGATGGCGAAATGCTTGCCTAGTGTCATTGTACCAAGGCCAAGGGGGTAAAGGTGAGTGTTCAAACTACAGAGGCATAAGTTTGTTGAGTATTCCTGGGAAATTGTATGGGAGGGTACTGACTTGAGAGGGTGAAGGCATGTACAGAGCATCAGATTGGAAAGGAGCAGTGTGGTTTCACAAGTGGGAGAGGATGTGTTGATCAGGTGTTTGCTTTGAAGAATGTATGTGAGAAATACTTAGAAAAACAGGTGGATCTGGAAAAGACATATGATATGGTTGAAAGAGATGCTTTGTGGAAGGTCTTAAGAGTATATGGCGTGGGGGGTAAGCTGCTAGAAGCAGTGAAAAGTTTTTTTTATCAAGGATGTAAGGCATATGTACCAGTAGGAAGAGAGGAGAGTAATTGGTTCTCAGTGAAGGTTGGTCTGCGGCAGGGGTGTGTGATGTCCTTATGGTGGTTTAAGTTGTTTATGGATGGGGTTGTTAGGGAGGTAAATGAAAGAGTTTTGGAGAGAGGGGCAAGTATGCAGTCTGTTGAGGATGAGAGGGCCTGGGAAGTGAGTCAGTTTTTGTTCGCCGATGATACAGCTCTGGTGGCTGATTCGAGTGAGAAACTGTAGAATTTGGTGACTGAGTTTGGAAAAGTGTGTAAAAGGAGAAAGTTGAGAGTAAATGTGAATAAGAGCAAGTTTATTAGGCTAGGTAGGGTTGAGGGACAAGTTGATTGGGATGTAAGTTTGAATGGAGAAAAGCTGGAGGAAGTGAAGTGTTTTAGATATCTGGGTAAGGACTCAGCAGCGAGGGAAACTATGGAAGCGGGAGTGAGTCACAATATGGGGGAGGGGTAACATTCTTCGAATGATTAGTTTTCGATCAATTCTAAACAGTATTGACAGATGGGAAAGTATATAGAACATGAAATAAAGGTGTAATTCATGTCAGTGTTGTTGCTGAAAAAAAAAGACAAAAAAGACCACCATAAATATATTTGTTGATTAGAGATAATGACATTTTAGTCAAACATTTTATAGGTAATTCTTCGCCAGACCATGATACGCACATTCTAATGGATGATTCCAGTCTAAAGGGAGTGTCTAAGCAAGTTCGTCAATTTTGTATGTATGAATATCTATAAATAGACACAAACGGGATCAGCTTCTCAGAAGGATCCATAGCAAAAAATGCTCCAAATATTGATATTGTCGTACCTCAGACTTGGTACGATTACTATATGTCAACCGAAATGGAATTCCAGTTATATTGTTTCGTGTTACATCATTTCCCTTTTTTGGTCAAAATCACTTACGTCAAGGGATTCGAACACCAAGATTATCTTAGGTGAAACTTAACGTATTCACAGTATAGTAAACTTTATATAATTACGAACCACGTTATGAAACAAGATTCTTGTTGACCCTAAATTTTTGTCTCTCTGTCTCCCCATTTGTCGGATTCAGTGAAGTCTTTCGTGTGAGGGATGATGATGAATGACACTGGAGGTTGTAGGAAGCAGAGGGAACAAAGACGAGTGAAGATTGATTTGGGAGGCCGGACACTGACAGACTTCCATAAGTCGGGTGACAAAGCACAGTGGTCTCTGAATCGTCTCTGTTTCAGCACCTGTACTGCGGAAAGTAAGTGCAAAGTAACATTAAGTTCTTTAGGCTGTATTTGTCTTCTTTTTTTTCCTAGTGGTGAACAAGGCTAATGATCATTCACAAACCACTGCAGGTTGTATATTCAAGTGTCTTTTTTTCTTAGTGGTGAACAGGGATAATGATCCGTTGCAAACCACTTGTTAAAGAGACATCTATTGTGGCCAACTGATTTATTCATGGTCAGAGTACATACATACCATGGGTTGGCAGTCATGAATAGATCATGTAGCTCACCAGTCGCCCAGTAAGAAGGAGAAGTAGGGGAGGGGGGGTTCGCTGCCCCCAGGAGCTGGGGCACGTCAAGGGTGGCCCAAGGTTTGTGTTATATATATTTATATTTTCATCTGCCACTTAACTATTTACAGTGTAACGATCGAGCTAAAACAGTCGATCTCTTCTCGTCCCTGTTGATTGTGTACTAAGTATACATTTTGCATCGTTAATGTAACCGTTGCTCTCCTACACTAGGCTATTATCTTTTTTGTGTTAAGTTAAAAAAAAAAAAAAGGAGTGGAAAGTAAAAAGAGAAAGGGTTACTCAGAATGTCGTCGGGTTCTCTCAAAGGGGGTGGTGGTGGCGGATGGGGGTGGGGTTGGGAGGTAGGTCGAGGTTGTATGCCCCCGGAGCCCGTGCTGGCTCTCGACGCCCTAATTCACAGGTCATTAGTCGTTCGTTGGTAGATTTGGCACAGTGCTGATTATTATATTTATTAATTTAGGCTTACTAACTAACTTCAAGGGTCATTTAAGGCCTTTATTATCATTATCATCAAGTTACATCCACCAACCGAGAGGCCTTGAACACCTGTACATGTCGGGGATGTGTGCACATAGCGCCTCTCTCCCTCTCTGTTATCTGGCCTTTGTTACTGAATTGGATCTTAGATCATCCTGGCATTCGAAAGTAAATATATATATATATATATATATATATATATATATATATATATATATATATATATATATATATATATATATGTCGATTTTTTTTTAAATTATCGGTTTAGAAAAGTATGTAGCCTTCGTTTTCAAGTCACATTTCAGTGAAAAAAATAGGGAATCGTTGTGTTTTTACGCCACATTTTAGTGTGGGAATAGGTAAACAAAACGTTTTTACGCCACATTTCAGTGATGAAATAGGTAAGTCTTTTCCTCACATTTAATGAAAGAAATTGGTATTTTCACGTCACATTTCATCGAAAGTTATAGGTAAACGTTGATTTTACGTCACACGCAAAGGTAAAAGTCGTCCTTACGTCACATTTTTGTGAGAGAAATACGTAGTGATATGCATACTTTTCGATATCTACTCTACTTGCAAGCGCCAGATGGTGAATAATATCACCTTTAAGCACGTTTAATGATTTCGTATTTGACATGCGTCACCCTATTGCAATTTCCCATAAGAGATGCTCAGACAGGTCCAACTTGCGGGCACAAACCTGATTATTACACACTCAGACGAAGCATTTCATTCATGATTACCACTTTCTCAAAAAGTCGCTTCCTCACTCTCCCTCCCATACTTACTCTTTCCACATCAGCTTTCCTTTTACAACATTTCATTCGCAGCATACTCCGTTTAGGAACGAGAACATTTTGATATCTCTTATTTAGCCATCATCATTCCCACTTATTTGGAAATAGAGATTGCCTAGAAGGAAAATCGTGCCTTAACGCCTATGCGAGAAATAAGCTAACTGGTACCTCGAGCACGCGGCCAGCTGATCGTTGCCAGAGTCATCTGGCGTCGCGTTCAGTAAGCAGGTCGTGTTTGTTGATAGTGGCAGTACGGCGAGGAGTGTGTGGGTATTGTCACTTGCTGTCGTGAGTACATGCGACGTGTGCGAGGCTTGACGTGTGTTCATGGACCAAGGTGTTGGTTTCCGAGGTCTGAAGTAGACCTAAGGACAGTATGTGAAGTGAGCTGATGCATAATCGAAGGAAAGCGGCACAGGACACCGAAATCACTGATGCTGGGCATGACTGAATTCTCATGCTGATCGTGAGAGTACTGGTATCAGTTTTCCATTTTGAGAGACTTGATGGTGAGAGTAGAGAGTGCAAGCCCAGCGCTTGTAGGAGGAGACTGCTAGAGCATTGCAAATACCCATGGTAACCAGTTTCAGCCGCCTAGCTCTGGAAATGGTGTTACCCAGGTGAATCCCGGGACTAGTTTGAGGTCATGTCTTGCAATTGCATTACCGTCAGTGAAACTCTTATCACAAGATTAACTGTGGCTACGTAACGGGTTGCTACTGGCAGTGCTTTTTGCGACTGCATAGGTTCCCTTGTGCGAAATGCGTACAAACTGATGGGAAAGGTTTGTGAGGCTGTGGATGGCAAGCATTGGTCATGAGGGCTGGCTAGACGGGTTGAGGCAGACGCTGCACCCCGTTAGTGTGACCTCCCACCCACACACTGCTCACCCTTCACCCCTCATCCTAACCTGGCAGGCAGAACTTGGAAAAGCAGTGACCGTGATACTGCTCCTGTTCGTAAAAATTCATGTGATTATGACTGTAAGACGATGAGATATGTCGTAGTGCAAGGGGAACTTTACTCGGTGACCGCAAGGTACCAGCAGATTCACAGCCAGGAATAATCTCCACCTCGCACCACAAAAGGTGAGTACAGTACCTTCAGCCGTGTATGATGGGGTGTGATGTAACACACGCATGCACACGCACACCACGCACACTTATCTCACCAAACAGCCTCCCACACGCTCAAACACCTACACGCAATTTCTCTCTCTCTCTCTCTCTCTCTCTCTCTCTCTCTCTCTCTCTCTCTCTCTCTCTCTCTCTCTCATATATATATATATATATATATATATATATATATATATATATATATATATATATGTGTGTGTGTGTGTGTGTGTGTGTTTGAGTGAGTGAGTGCGTGTGTAGCAGAATCACAGTGATGAGCGTGATTTAAGTATTTGCTGACAGCAGCGAGAAAAAAAGGTAACGTGATAAGTCCTGAGTCCATTTTCATGCCAATATATATTTTCATCTTAACAAAAATAGTATGCATCGGTGTGTATGTATTTCTCTCTTCGGTTTTCGCGCGCGCACACTTGTACAGACACACACACACACACACACACTTCAACATAGTTATATGTATTTTGTAAAAATGTGTGAGTCCTGTAGGTAGGTGGGTTTCCTTTCACGTACCCTCCATGTCTCGGAGAACATGCTGAAAGTATAGATTTGACTCAGCCAAAGAATCTTGCCCCAGAGGGTTTATGATGGTGTACAAAAGTGCTTTGATGGGTCCGAGGGGGTGTGATACTACAGAGCGGACATTTAGGTTTGTAATACGGCAACTGGATAGCCCAATCCTCAAGTTGAGGTACGATGTTAGCGAGTTATCTATCGTTCTTTAGTATAATACCGAGCAACGTCTAACACCGGGTTATAATTCATTCTGTATGGTAACACTGCACAGCACTAACACCGGGTTATCTCTCATTATGTAGGGTAGCACTGCTTAGCACTAACACCGGGTTATATCAGTCAGTAGGGTAGCGTTGCACAGCGCGAACACCGGATTATCTTTCAATCTGTAGCGTAGCACTGCACAGCACTAACACCGGGTCATCTCTCATTATCTAGGGTAGCACTGCACAACACTAACACCGGGTCATCTCTTATTCTTCAGGTTAGCACTGCACAGCGTTAACACAGGGTTACATCGCAGTCTGTGTAGGGTAGCGCTGCACAGCACTAACACTGGGTTATCTCTCAATATGTAGGGTAGCACTATACAGCAATAACACTGGGTTACATCGCAATCTGTAGGGTAACACTGCACAACACGAACACCGGGTTAAGTCTTTTATTTTGGAGGTAGCACTGCACATGACTAGCACCGGGTTATCTCACAATCTGTGGGATAGGACTGAGCAGTACCAACACCAGGATATCTCATTTTGTAAGGTTATACTGAGCAATACTTTTAGCAACGGGTTATCTTTCGTTCTGTAGGATAGTACCAGCAAAACTAACACTGGGTCATCTCATTCTGTAGGAGAGTACTGAGCTAGACTAACCCCGGGTTATCTGTCATTCTTCAGGGTTGTGCTGAGCAAGGCTAACAACAGGTTATACCCCCATTCTTTAGCATAGAACTGCACAACACCAAGTAGATGAATAGAGAGTTATCACACCAGCTTATCTCTTCTATTGGATGATGACAGGTTTCCTTTAGTCATACCTGGAGTTGAGTGTTAAAATGTTAGCTTAGAGGAATGAGGTCAGCGTGTGTGATGTTATCATTGCAGGGCAGATACAAGCATGTAAGTTCAGGTCGGGTGGCCGGCGATGTTATTGGTTATGCAGTGTTGTTGAGGACACGTCTTGGGACACCATGAAATATTCAAGTTGTTTTCGTAAACGCTTTGGCGCACTTCATTTTTTTTTTTTTTTCGTAAACATACGTTTTGGCGCACTTTATTATTATTTTTCCTTTTTTTTGTAACAGCGAGCTGCCTTTCTGTTGGCCGAGTTGCAGTTCGGTTAGGTTGGGTTAGGTGCTGCTTGACTCGACAAGTGGTTGGATAGAACTATTTTTTTTTTTTTCTTTTTTCTTTTTTTTTTTGTAAATTTGCGAGGATAAAACTACGAGCTTCATACGAGTGGGTACTTGCTTGACTTTCCTGCCCCCGAGAAACCCTTCTATAGAGGCCCCACAACACCAAGAAAGCTGGCCACGTCCACTGGGCGAGGTATCACAGACTAAAAAGTGCGGTAATGCTGTGTGTTGGTCTGCTTGAGGTAAGGATAGTGAAGGAGAACGGAAGTTACCTCCTGATGAAACGGGTCCTGTGGTTCGTTGAATGTGTGTTTACAGTGTTGTAGTGTCCAGCAAGTAGACAAGGATCTTACTTGCCTAGGGAGTGTAGTTTCAGATGGGTGTATGTCCGGAGGGGTAGAATTTAAGAGTGGTGGGAGGACAGTTGTTTAGTACGTCTTGAGTCATACCTGATTGTAGGTGTTTTATTTGCTGGGGGAGAGGGAGCTGTGATTATAGAATGCTCAAATGTGAAGCAAAAGGTACGTTGTTTTGTGTCTTGTTGGGGATTTGGTGCCTAGTTATGGTGTGGTTTGGGCGGAAGGGGAAGGGGTCTAAGGTTGTTGCACAAAACTGGGTGCCGAGAATATTATAGTGAGATTATATCGCAAGTAATTTTGTGTCTTTCATCAGGGATGAGTGATTGTGGTTAGTAGGCAACCAAGGATTGTTTTGAGAGCAGCGATTTGGGGGGTTGGGGGAGAGAAGAGAATGCACGTTTTTGTTTTCTTTTCTGTCATGCAGGTGTGCTGTTTGCCTGTTTATGTGTATACATATTTATTGTGTATATATTAGATGAGACGGCACAGACAGCAAAGGCCCTAATCAAGGCCATCCTCCAGCTACAGGGATTCGAACCCGGGACCTTTGCGTGGTAGTTGGGAACTTTTACCGCTTGGCTATGAATCCGGAACCTTTGTATGGTAGTTAGAAACTCTAACGGCTAGGTTATAATATCCGAGCGGTTAGTGTTCCGAGCTATTACGCAAAGGTCCCGGGTTCGAGTCCTTGCTGTTGGAGGGCATGATGTATTCTATGAAAGAGCTCGTTCATGTGCACTCTATTCATATATATATATATATATATATATATATATATATATGTGTGTGTGTGTATATATATATATATATATATATATATATATATATATATATGTGTGTGTGTGTATATATATATATATATATATATATATATATATATATATATATATATATATATATAGATAGATAGATAGATAGATAGATAGAAAATCTTTCATACGTGTTCTCCATTTCTAGCGTTAACGAGGTAGCGCCAGGAATGTACTAAGAATTGGCCTCATGCGCTGCTCACATCCAGTATCCACCTCTCATTTATTCATTTATAATGCACACATGGTCCATAATGTGCACGTGACTGTACGAATGTACATATTTTCTCTCTCTCTCTCTCTCTCTCTCTCTCTCTCTCTCTCTCTATATATATATATATATATATATATATATATATATATATATATATATATATATGTAGTGTGAACGAATGTGGCTTTGAAAAATGTATGTGAGAAATACATAGAAAAGCAAATGGATTTATATGTAGCATTTATGGATCTGATGAAGGCATATGATAGAGATGATAGAAATGCTCTGTAGAAGGTATTAAGAATATATGGTGAGGGAGGCAAGTTGTTAGAAGCAGTGAAAAGTTTTTATCGAGAATGTAAGGCATGTGTACGTTTAGGAAGAGAGGAAAGTGATTGATTCTTAGTGAATGTTGGTTTGCAGCAGGGTTGCGTGATGTCTCCATGGTTGTTTGATTTGTTAATGGATGGGGTTGTTAGGGAGGTGAATGTAAGAGTTTTGGAAAGAGGGGCAAGTATGCAGTCCGTTGTGGATGAGAGAGCTTGGGAAGTGAGTCAGTTGTTGTTCGCTGATGATACAGCGCTGGTGGCTGATTCGGGTGAGAAACTGCAGAAACTGGTGACTGAATTTGGTAAAGTGTGTGAAAGAAGAAAGCTAAGAGTAAATGTGAATAAGAGCAAGGTTATTAGGAACAGTAGAGTTGAGGGATAAGTCAATCGGAAGGTAAGTTTGAATGGAGAAAAACTGGAGGAAGTGAAGTGTTTTAGATATCTGGGAGTGGATTTGGCAGCGGATGGAACCATGGAAGCAGAAGTAGGGTGGGGGAGGGGCGAAAGTTCTGGGAGCGTTTAAAAATGTGTGGAAGTCGAGAACGTTATCTTGGAAAGCAAAAATGGGTATGTTTGAAGGAATAGTGGTTCCAACAATGTTATATGGTTGCAAGGCATGGGCTATAGATAGAGTTGTGTGGAGGAGGGTGGATGTGCTGGAAATGAGATGTTTGAGGACAATATGTGGTGTGATGTGGTTTGATCGAGTAAGTAATGAAAGGGTAAGAGAGATGTGTGGTAATAAAAAGAGTGTGGTTGAGAGAGCAGAAGAGGGTGTTTTGAAATGGTTTGGTCACTTGAAGAGAATGAGTGAGGAAAGATTGGCCAAGAAGATATATGTGTCAGAGGTGGAGGGAACGAGGAGAAGTGGGAGACCAAATTAGAGGTGGAAAGATGGAGTGAAAAAGATTTTGGGTGATCGGGTCCTGAACATGCAAAAGGGTGAAAGGCGTGCAAGGAATAGAGTGAATTGGAACGATGTGGTATACCGAGGTCGACGTGCTGTCAATGGATTGAACCAGGGCATGTGAACCGTCTGGGGTAAACCATGGAAAGTTGTGTGGGGCCTGGATGTGGAAAGGGAGCTGTGGTTTCGGTGCATTATACATGACAGCTAGAGACTGAGTGTGTACGAATGTGGCCTTTGTTGACTTTTCCTAGTGCTACCTCGCACACATGCGGGGGGAGGGGGTTGTCATTTCATGTGTGGCCGGGTTGCGACGGGAATGAATAAGGGCAGAGTGTATGAATTATGTACATGTGTATATATGTATATGTCTGTGTGTTTATATATATGTATACATTGAGATGTACAGGTATGTATATGTGCGTGTGGACGTGTATGTATATACATGTGTATGTGGGTGGGTTGGGCCATCCTTTCGTCTGTTTCCTTGTGCTACCTCGCTGACGCGGGAGACAGCGACAAAGCATTATAGATAAATATATATATATATATATATATATATATATATATATATATATATATATATATATATATATACACAATATATATCAGGTCAAGCACTCACTTGTCATCTGTGTGTGGCAAAATACGAAGTGGTTCGTCGAGTTGCTGGTGGCGCAGCCAGACGTCAGGGTGGCTAAGCTGTGTGATTACAAGTCATGGTGTGGCACGAGACTGCGTGACCAACAGTTCCCTGGTCGCCCAGGACAAGTGTTCATTGTGAACAGAACTGCGTGGAAGTGATGGGTAAGGGTTCAGATGCATGATACAATCTGTACAGACAGAATTTACTTACTGATAATGAATAATATATATATATATATATATATATATATATATATATATATATATATATATATATATATATATATATATATTGGAAAAGATCAGAATTGAACGCGCTATCAAATATATTCATATAATCCATGGGAAAATGAAACGATAATTTCCCAAGTGCACTTTCGTGTGATAATCACATCATCATTGGAGATAGAAGAAGTATATATATCATACAAACCTCCAACAGCCAGGATCGAACCCGGGACCCCTGTGCAACAGGCGGGAGCGCTACCGCTAGGCTATGATCGCCCCTAATAGGGAAATGACTATTCGAATACTATGTACTCGAATACCCTTCGTCTCACGTTGGTGAGCAACGGAGTCTACACCAGTCATTTCCCATCAGGCTCACACAACCAGCAAATAGCATTTTACCGAACCTAACTGCACAAGGCGGAGGTATATGAATACGAACAAAGTGCATATAAACGCGCACCTTCATAGAACATAGAAACGTCCAACAGCCAGGATCGAACCCGGGACCCCTGTGCAACAGGCGGGGGCGCTACCGCTAGGCTATGATCGCTCCTACTAGGGAAATGTTTATTCGAATACTGTGTTCGATCCTGGCTGTTGGAGGTTTATATGTTCTATGAAGGTGCCCATTCATATGCACCTTGTTCGTGTATATATATATATATATATATATATATATATATATATATATATATATATATATATATATATGTATATATATATTACACATGACAGCTAGAGTTTAAGTGTGGACGAATGTGACCTTTGTTGTCCTTTCCCAGCGCTACCTCGCGCGGGGAGAGGGGGATGTCATTTCATGTGTGGCGGGGTGGTGGTGGGAATGGATGAAGGCAGCATGTATCAATATTTGCATGTGTATATATGTATATGTATGTGTATGAATATGCATATATGCATTGAAAATGTATAGGTATGTATATGTACGTGTGTCGGCGTTTATGTATATACATGTGTATGTGGGTGGGTTTGGCCATTCTTTCGTCTGTTTCCTTGAGTTACCTCGCTAACGCGGGAGACAGCGACAAAGTATGATAGATATAAAGATATATCAAAGTGTTACCGGACTGGCCTTGGTTTGAGGTTACGGTGCGAGTGAAGAGTCATCTGTAGCGTGGCTGTATCATCGTCAGTTGTAAACAGTACGGGTTCGTCAAGGGACTTGTCGCTTCAAAGAAGTCTCTCCTGCCCGTCCTTACTGAGGATAGGCTAGCAGAGTGGTGGAGCTGCTGGAGCCCCTGAGAAATTGTAGATACAAACAGGTGCGGAGTCTGGAGTGGGTGGTGGGAGGCATAGGATGTGAGTCAGTAACTGTTTGCTGATGACTCGGCGCTGGTGGGAGATTCGAGCAAGATTGCAGGAGGCGGTTTCAGAGTTGAGAGTAAGCGTAAATAAAAGTGAAGTTATTAGTTTTAGTAGTGGAGAGACTGGTTAGCGAGAGTATAGGCTTTAATGGAGGGAATAGGATGGAAATGAAGTGTTTCAGATACCTGGAAGTGGACATGGCAGCGAATGGAACCATGGGAATTGAAGTAAGCCATAGGGTGGGTGAGGGGGCATTTGTCCCGGGCGCAGCACTAAGAAGCGTGTGGAAAGTGATCATTGCCTGGTGTGGATAATGATGGTTAAGTTTGATGATACAGTATCAGTATCGTATGGATGCTAGGCTTGTTTCTTGGGTGAACAGAGCAGGAAGCAGGGTGTATGTATGGGGAATGAAACATCTGAGGACAGTGAATTGTGTGGGTAGAGTTGATCGAATGAGAAATGATAGGATCAGAGAGCGGTATGTGTTAGTAAGAGGGGTATGTATGAGAAAGATGAAGACGGTGTGCCGAAATGGTTTGTTCATGTAGAGAGGACTATGTGGGTGAACATGTCGGAGGTGCAGAGAACAAAGAGAATGGGAAAATCAAAGAGGATGTGAAAGGATGGAGTGAAAAACGCTTTGAGTGAAATGGGCCTGAACACGCAGGAGGGTGTGAGGCGTGCACATGAAAGATCGGGCGAATTTGAGCGACGTCTATCTGTGGGCTGAATTTGGGTATAAGAATCGGTCATGGGAGACCACGGAAAGGTTTGTTGGGGCCTGGTTGTGGACAGGGAATTGTGGTTTCAGTACATTATAATGACAGTGGATGTGGGCGAACAAGGCTGTTCTTTTTCTGTTCCTGGCGCTACCTTGCTAAAGCGAGAAGCGGCGAACAATGATAATATCACGTATTATACCCTGCTTGTCGTAGAAGGCGACTAAAAGGGAAGGGAGCGGGGACTGGAAATCCTCCCCTCTCTTCTTTTTTTTCCTAATTTTCCAAAAGAAGGAACAGAGAAGGGGGCCAGGTGAGGATATTCCCTCAAAGGCCTAGTCCTCTGTTCTTAACGCTACCTCGCTAACGCGGGAAATGGCGAATAGTATGAAAGAAAGAAAGAATATATATATATATATATATATATATATATATATATATATATATATATATATATATATATATGATTACCTCAGGACCAATTTCAGTGAAAGAATGCTGGCGTGTCTCATGATTTCTTTCTAAAGGCTCATGGGCTACTTCCGGTAGCAGGAAAGTGTGGCTTCCTGTGGTGTGAGAGATTCTTTTGTGCAAGTGTACTGCCAGTGACACAGCCTTTCCGAAGGCAACTCTTTCATGCGCGGTGTATAATCTCTTGTAGGCGAAGCACACACACACACACACACACACACACACACACACACACACACACACACATATATATATATATATATATATATATATATATATATATATATATATATATATATATATATATATATATGTATATATATATACCGGGGTTGACGTGCTGTCAGTGGATTGAATCAGGGCATGTGAAGCGTCTGGGGTAATCCATGGAAAGTTGTGTGGGGCCTGGATGTGGAAAGGGAGCTGTGGTTTCGGGCATTATTGCATGACAGCTAGAGACTGAGTGTGACCGAATGGGGCCTTTGTTGTCTTTTCCTAGCGCTACCTCGCACACATGAGGGGGGAGGGGGATGGTATTCCATGTGTGGCGAGGTGGCGATGGGAATGAATAGGGGCAGACAGTGTGAATTGTGTGCATGGGTATATATGTATGTGTCTGTGTGTGTATATATATGTGTACATTGAGATGTATAGATATGTATATTTGCGTGTGTGGACGTGTATGTATATACATATGTATAGGGGTGGGTTGGGCCATTTCTTTCGTCTGTTTCCTTGCGCTACCTCGCAAACGCGGGAGACAGCGACAAAGCAAAATGAATAAATATATAAATATATATCGTGTTTCATTTTCCCCTTGGACTCTTAAAAATATATATATGTATATGTATTGAAATGGTTTGGTCACATGGAGAGAGTGGGTGAGGAAAGATTGACAAAGAGGATATATATGTCAGAGGTGGAGGGAACGAGGAGAAGTGGGAGACCAAATTGGAGGTGGAAAGATGAAGTGAAAAGGTTTGAAGCGATCGGAGCCTGAACATACAGGAGGGTGAAAAGCTTGCAAGGAATAGAGTGAATTGGAACATGTGGTATACCGGGGTGGACGTGCTGTCAATGGATTGAACCAGGGCATGTGAAGCGTCTGGGGTAAACCATGGAAAGTTTTGTGGGGCCTAGATGTGGAAAGGGAGCTGTGGTTTCGGTGCACTACACATGACAGCTAGAGATTGAGTGTGAACGAATGTGGCCTTTGTTGTCTTTTCCTAGTGCTACCTTGCGCACATGCGGGGGGAGGGGGTTGTCATTTCATGTGTGGCGGGATGGCGATGGGAATGAATAAGGACAGACAGTATGAATTATGTACATGTGTATATATGTATATGTCTGTGTGTGTATATATATATATATATATATATATATATATATATATATATATATATATATATATATATATATGTGTGTGTACATTGAGATGTATAGGTATGTATATTTGCGTGGGTGGACGTGTATGTATATACATGTGTATGTGGGCGGGTTGGGCCATTCTTTCGTTTGTTTCCTTGCGCTACCTCGCTAACGTGGGAGACAGCGACAAAGTATAATAAATAAATAGATAAATAAATATATATATATATATATATATATATATATATATATATTTATATATATATATATATATATATATATATATATATATAGAGAGAGAGAGAGAGAGAGAGAGAGAGAGAGAGAGAGAGAGAGAGAGAGACTGTTAATTGTATGGCCTTGATTATGGCGTGAGCTGCCCGTTCTTTTTCAGCTAACACAAAAGGAAATGTATAACCCCATAGCCAAGGAGAAAGTAGCCCAGTAGTTAAATATTTAGTCCCGAGTAATTGGAGGTAAACTCACGCAAAAATGTACTGACCAAAAACAGGCATTAGTAGTGCAATCAGTCGAACTAAGTGGCACAAAAAATGTGATAAATAGGTTTTCTATGATGAAGACGAGCGTCTTACAATTGGCCGAGGTATTAATGATAGCAAGCGACAGACGACCATAAACAGACAGCGGCTCTATAGTTATCTTGCCTATCATTAAGAATTTATGGACTAATTTGGCGCGTGAGAAATAGCATAGAATAAGAGGGTCGGGCTGGCAAGAGTGAGGTGGTGGTACTCGTATAGCCCATGTGTTCAATAATGACGCTCCGTTGAACAGCCAGTGAACAGCTGTGGTCGCTCTGGACTGACCCCATGTTTAAGAGGCTATACGTCAACCGTGGTATTTCTGTCAATAAGGCTGAATCTCTCACCATTAATCTTTTTTAATTAACGAGTTATTTGTCATTGTGGGTAGTATTTTGTGAGCGAGGTAGTCTCGTCTGTATTGATCAATAGAACATGTCGCATGATTTGGCAACTCACGGAACGATATAGTCCCACATCTGGCAACGATCCTGAGGGTCGATTTAAGTGGTCGTTCCGAAATTGATGACAGATAACAAGATCGCAATTTGACGTATAGCCTTTTAAACATGAACATTACTACGTACAAGAGGTTATCCAAGTGTAACAGTAAACCTAACCCCTTTTTATAAACGTGATGTAGCATTGTACACGCTAGGCCGCTGGACAGTACTGGGTCTCGTAAGAGATTACAGGCAGTGAATTAATGGATTATTATTTTTTTTTTTTGCATTACTGTTGAAAATCATGGTTATTAGCCATTTTTTTGTTTTTGTTTTTCTTTTGTTTTGGCCATTCCTGCATTCCTGCACGGAATGGAATCTTTTGCCAGACCAGATCCTAACTTGTTTCCCTAACTTGACACTTATTATGATCACACCACGGACTCAAACCTTTAAAACCCCTAACCTAATACCTTTCACAGCATTGCTAGCAACATGTCGCCTTAACAACTGCAGCAGTTGCTGAGAGCTTGTTTGTTCACATGAATGTCAGAAGTTTCGAATGCATATATATATATATATATATATATATATATATATATATATATTTGACTTTAGTACGATTTTTTTTAATTCGTGAGCCAATTGCAGGCTTTTTGTGCACACACACACACACACACACACACACACACAAAAGTCGGGTAGTTAAGTATGTATAAATGACTAAACTGAATCGCCTAACGTTAAAGGTCACATCATTATTTTTAAATTGTCATTAATTATTTTTTTTAAATTCATTATATCTCAGGAAATAAAGTAGGTGATTTTTTTTTTTAAATTGTGGCATATATTATGATTTTTTCAAATTCATTATATCTCTTGGGAAAGATAGTAAATGATGACGCAGGACGAGTAAAGGGAAAAGTGTCCCGTTTCTCGTGGATATTATCACGGAAGATGTTATCAGAGAGAGATATTCTTGACATGTGGCTCGTCAAGATAGTTTTTTTTACCGCCTCAGAAATAATGAGAGACAGTTTTACCGCCTCAGAAATAATTAGAGACAGTCCTCGCTCAATACTTGTGTAAATATTTTTTTTTTTTTGTTTTTGTTTTGTGTTTCGCGAACATGACCCACCCCGCCGCCGCTGGCAACGGAAGCCATACCATTCAAAACTTTATGTCCAGGACCCCGGATGTTGTTGGTGTGGCGTTTGTTGATATTAAATTGCAACAGAATTCAGGTTTTATATATATATATATATATATATATATATATATATATATATATATATATATATATATATATATATATTCTTTCATACTATTTCCCGCATTAGCGAGGTAGCGTTAAGAACAGAGGACTGGGCCTTTGAGGAAATATCCTCACTTGGCCCCCTTCTCTGTTCCTTCTTTTAGAAAATTAAAAAAAATAATGAGAGGGGAGGATTTCCAGCCCCCCGCTCCCTCCCCTTTTAGTCGCTTTCTACGACACGCAGGGAATACGTGGGAAGTATTCTTTCTCCCCAATCCCCAGGGATAATATATATATATATATATATATATATATATATATATATATATATATATATATATATATATATATATATATATATATATTCCTCTCCAGATATGAGTCAATTATGCTGTTTTATCTTTTCCAGAAGTAAATTAATTCCTGACGACGTATCTCTTGTGCGGTTAATTTTCAGGTTTTACTTTGGAAAACATGATAAGGTATTGTTTTTTTTCATTCTTAGATAAGTACGTTTTATTGTACGGCATTTTGAATATAGGAAGTTGATATGATTCATTTTGTTTTATGAACGTGCTGAGATCTATATATATCAAGTATAGCTATAGCTGTTGTTTTCACTTTTGTATTCTGAATTGCGCACCCACGTATGACATTATATGCATTTTATGGCCATTGTTTTGACAAGTTGTTCACGTCGCTTGTGGCTGCTGAAGTCAATACACACAGTACATATACATCATCAGAACGAGGGGAGTGAGTCTCGTGTGTTATTTTCAGATTACGACCCGCTGCTGTTATTTTACTCTCGTAGGAGAGAAAACATTTATGAATTTCTGGAAAGAAAATGGTTCCTTAGGCATTTACCCAACGCGCGCGCGCGCGCGCACACACACACACACACACACACACACACACACACACACACACACACACCTGGGCTTCCGAGTTTAGCGACACCGACCATGAATCATTACGGGCTTTCCCGGGGTTGGACCAACATGGGTTTCTTAGAGAAGGTTCAGAGGAGGGCAACAATGATGGTACCTGAAGTAAGAAAGCTGAGTTACTGGGAAAGGCTGGAGTCCTTAACTTTGTCTGTAGTAGAAGAGAGAAGAGTGAGTGTGACCTGATCACAAGCTTTAGAATATTTAAAACCTGCTTCATGACATAATCAGTGAACATTTCTTCGAGAGATGTAGGGATAGAATAAATAGAATAAAGTGGTGAGTGACGAAAATGTGAGCGAGGACTGCGTTACAGAAGATAGAAAAGTTGTATGATATTCGAGAAAGATCGAGTGATGGGGCCTCATGAGCGTAGAACTCCCTCATTGCAATATACATGTAAGTAATTACACATTCCCTTACCGCCCCAAGACACGCACACACGCACTCACTGAACATTTATATATATATATATATATATATATATATATATATATATATATATATATATATATATATATATATATATATATATTCTCAAGTATTTTGCGCTATGGATTATTGTTGAAATCTAAGTGCCTGGAATTAGGGGCTGAGAGCAGCGCTGATCTGTGTCGGGGCGACGTGCACCGGGTACTTACAGTCACCTCTCCGTAGGAGGATCACTGAGGAGGTGTTTAATGTATGCCAGGTTCCATGCGCTGGCTGTGGCATGGTACTGGGTCGCTGGGGCACAGATGACTCTCATTGTGGACCCCATAAACTGGTCACAGATCTACGGGTGTTACAAAGCTATACATTGGGAGATGACTACCACGATAGGCATGGAAGGCTGTAAAATACTACCTCAGAAATCTATGTAGAGGTGCGATATGCACAGTAAGAGAGAACACCTTAAACATCCGGGGCCCAAGACTCTGCCAACACTCCCCTCCTCTTAAGACATTTGTCGACCAGACCAAAAAAATTCCCCCCAACGTTTCGATGTGTACCGGAAGAATGTGCACTGACTTAACATCAACCGAAACGAATGAACGGGAGTGCAACACGTAAACTACATTGATAATGTTTACCAAGGGTCCTGGTGTTGACGGCGAAGTCGTGTGTGTGTGTGTGTGTGTGTGGTCGCCGCCCCCCAGCCTGATCCTGGGGAAGTCCACCTTGGCCTCCGGCATCTCTCTCTCTCTCTCTCTCTCTCTCTCTCTCTCTCTCTCTCTCTCTCTCTCTCTCTCTCTCTCTCTCTCTCTCTCTCTCTCGGTAAAGGCGTTGCTCACCCCGAGGTACCGCCACAGTTGAGCGAGTGTCTGCGCACCACCATCTCCTCTTTGCCCCTTGGTCAGCATGGGTGCCATATGCCCATGAGACACCTGCTGCAGGTTGTCTCTGCTCCATGTCCTTCCTCTCGCTCTACACCTCCGGCCACAGTTACTCCTTCATGCCTGGGTTGTACACCTACACCTCATCCTGCATCCGAAGATCGCCTACGGAAGATTGAACATTTATAACGACTATTTGTTTACCCCTTCCCCCCCCCCCCCCAAAAAAAAAAAAAAAAAAAAAGATATCTATATATTATGATATTGTTTGTGACCTTCCTGGGCCCTCTCTTTTGGTAATCACACTCGGTCCCCTCCCAGAATTCCAGCCAGCCATATTCACCTCCATCCTGGCTACAGTCTTTCCAGGCGTTATCTCTGTTCCTTTGGTCAGTCATCTCTGTTACTGTGGTCAGTTATCTCTGTTACTTTGGTCCTCGTCATGGTAATTAGCCAGTCGGGGTCATCATCATTACTCGTCGTCATCATTACCTCCCCCTCAGCCACTCCTGCACCACCACCTCCACAGCTGTCTCAGGCACTGAAGAGATGACGGAGGGCTTCCCGGAGATCATCTTCGTGTTTAGTTCTTTGGGCAGCATGCAGGGAGAAGCCATTCCCAACGTGAATGACGGTTCCCATCTTCTTTAGAGGCAGCTGACACGTATTCAGGATCAGGTATATCCAGCCCAAGACGCATAGGTCCTCCATCTCGGCTGTGAACACAAGACGGATGTCGACCGGGTCCATAAGACGCAGCCATATGTTCTCTTGCCCCCTTTTCAGCCACTGGCAGTGCGAGGTTACTTGTACACACCTGATCATCAGACACCAGCATTAATTGCGCCTTTTGGTACATACGGCCACTCTAAGGTCTGGGTAGATGCCGCGTCCACCAGTAATATGCGTCTCCTCTGCAAGGAGTCCTCTCGCTCCGGCTGGATTCTGCGAAGGGACTCGACCTTACGCACACCAGTCGGCTGGGGACTTAGTGTTGGATCTCTTACCTGGAGAACGGCGATGCTCTGGGCGTCAACAAACCGGTCATGCAGGATCACAGCGAACAGTTCTGGGTGTCGGGTACATTCTGAGTATTTATCTTTTTTCCAAATCCTTTGCGAGGTTTTACGACGCCACGTCTCTTGCTCTGACCTGGTCTGGAAGTTATCTCGGTGGACCTTTCTCTCGTGGAGATGTCATGACGTCTCTGTTGTAGTGGCGCCCACCAAGGTCTTGCTGCAGGTGTCGCTTCTCGTGCAGGTGCCTCAAGATCTCCAGTGATCCCCGTGAACTCGTGGTCAGCTGTGCTCAACACTCGTCAGGCCCATCACAGCTGTGCACTGCGCTCCTCAGGCCCATCACAGCTGTACGCCGCATTCCTCAGGCCCATCACAGCTGTGCACTGCGCTCCTCAGGCCCATCACAGCTGTACGCCGCATTCCTCAGGCCCATCACAGCTGTGCCCGCATTCCTCAGGCCCATCACAGGGCCCCTTTCGGGATCGTTTCAAACTCCCCCTACACGCCCGTGCCTCCCCCCTTTTCCCCCTTCCCACTTTCCCCTCGGAAAGCGTGCCCCCCAAGGGCCCATCAGCTGGCACCACCCTCCCTCCCCTTTCAGATGGCCCCAATGCCCTTTACCTGCCAGTGCTCTCTTTTTCCTCTTTCTACCCTGGAAGGGATCCCCCGCCTGGGTTTTTTTAATCCCCTTGAAAGATCGCCTACGGAAGGGGAAATATACGACCATTTGGGTTTACCCCTTCCCCCCCCCCCCCCCCCCCCCCCCCCCCCCCCCCCCCCCCCCCCCCCCCCCCAAAAAAAAAAAACCCCCCCCCCCCCCCCCCCCCCCGGTCCCCCCCCCAGCCACATGAATCCCCCCCCCCAGTATATGTATTACTAAAGTAAAAGGGAGTCCGGAATTTATTGATGTTGAGTTTTTTTAGAAGTATATCCCACTGGATCCAAGTTAAAGTATCCCAGATCTTTCATTGTTAAATCCCTTAAGTTGGCAGAGAAATCATTTATAGAGTTGAACCCAAATATCCCCTTGATACCATGAATCTTTTACTTAGTAATAATTTTACATTACTTCCCAGGTTTGCTGAAATCCTTTAATGTAAATGTAACTTCAGCAATGACAATACTAGAAAGAATATCTTGATTAAAGACTCGACAGGAAATTCTGCGGGATGTGTTTACACAATACCCTAAAAATGTTATATTTTTTATTTCAGGCAGATTGGTGAGGATCTTTTTATTAGACTTAAGCAACAAACATATCGTATAAGAACAAGACAAGAACCAAATGCTCTGTTTAATCATATTAGAAATTATGACCATTGTATTGACTGTTGTTAAAGACACAAAGAAATGTCACATTGATAGTCGTGAAGGTCTATACAAACTGGATAGTTTTGTCTTAGGCAAAATTTGTAAACAGTTCCCTCGCCTGTCCACATCGTAAAAATTTTATGATGGGCATGATGCCAGACCCGAACACCACCAACCCAAACACCACCATCCGGTAACGCTTATTCACCAATGGCATCTTAGCTACGTCTCTTCCTTGTATATCAAGTGACTTGTTCTACGTCTTCTGTCTCATTCTTGTATCTACCCTGACGATGTGAGCATTACCTGAATGTGCGCTTGGGAACTTATCGTGTTTAATTTTCCTCGTGGACTCATAGGAATATATATATATATATATATATATATATATATATATATATATATATATATATATATATATATATATAAAGATGGTACACATACAACATGCAAGGCTGAGACCTCCTTGGGGCAAGAAAGAATGTAAAACACTCTCTTTAATTAAGGTGGTCAGAAGGTTTGCATAACAGACTGAGATATGATGGGCCCGCGTGAGTGTGACCCGCATTGGTTCGGATCCTTGGCGTGGCAGTTGCCCCACAACCAATCCCAGCTGTTCGTCCTCCCCTCGGGGGCTTGTCGATAAATGACTACCTAATTTAGGCTGGTGTGTGAGGGGAGACGTGGTATGTTTACAAGGGTAAGAAGCTGGGCAACATGAGTCTAAAACTCTCTCCCGTTATCACAAAAATAATAATCAGGTACACACACACACACACACACACACACATTCAAGGTTAAGAGGAGGGGCTGTAAAACTCCCACCCCGTAACCCGCAGTTGGTAAATACACACACCTACTTGATCAATTTATTTTGAAGATACGGTACAGTAGGTTCTGAATTATAAGCTTTACGTAAATGCAGCATTTGAAATAAAAGATGCTACCAGTCTGTGAGGTTTGTGCAGTACCAAGATTGGCCCGGAATCGGTTAGGTTATCTGTTAGGACAGTTTGTTGACGAGAAACTGTTAGGACAGTTTGTTAACGAGAAACTGTTAGGACAGTTTGTTAACGAGAAACTGTTAGGACAGTTTGTTAACGAGAAACTGTTAGGACAGTTTGTTGACGAGAAACTGTTAGGACAGTTTGTTAACGAGAAACTGTTAGGACAGTTTGTTAACGAGAAACTGTTAGGACAGTTTGTTAACGAGAAACTGAGGACAGTTTGTTGAGAAACTGTTAGGACAGTTTGTTGACGAGAAACTGTTATGGCTGATGATTCGAGGAAAGAAAAAGAAAAAAACGGTATAAAATTCCGTGATAATCGATGAGTCTAAAATACTTCAAAACTTTGCTTTGGTAAATATATTCATACGTACGTAAGAGCAAGGCTCTTGTGCGTGGCACAAAAGCTCCAACGTCATATCCTCTTTTTTTTTATTTTTTATGAAAACTTCGCATCGTGGACGCGTTTCTTTGTGCACAAACACAACTTTTGACTGCTTCTAACACCATTATTGGTAATTATTTCCGCCGATAAAAGATCCTGAGTGTCCGGAGTTACGTGCATGCTAGCTGACATTCGCCGTTGTGAGAAGCTGCCTGCTTGTTTTGGCCTCTTGACGGCATTGAAACTTGAGCACTTTCACAATCCGAGGTTGAAGCAAGCCCACGACTGTTGTTTTTGAAGCTAGATGTGCGCCAACTATGGGCGTGTTATCTTATATAAGAGGTTGGATTGTATCACTGTGCGGTAAACGAATTTAAACTTAACATCTCGCTGGCGGTAAATGTGTGGACTGGCAACTCGACATGTCACAATGCTGGTATGAAGTACTAAGAACGAGTGCTCATGCGCCGACACACTTTCATGCTGGGTAGACATGATGGTGGTACACTATTTTTATGTACCCTGCGCCTTCCGTAATAGTCTGAGTCCTCGGCCTGGCGCCCGCGCCAGTACTATAACTGGGGTATATATATGGGTAGCAAGAGTACCCTGGTGGCTGGCTACATGCCTCGCCAAGAGAAGTGATTGCCACGCGGCCCATGTGATCTCGAGCGCGCTGCTACTCCTACTTTCTGAGGTCGATATTGAAATAATTTAATGATCAGAAAACATGATGAAATAGGATCAGAATGCATCTTGCCGTAGACTCTTTATACGAAGCATTGGTATGGTGTGATACTTCCGTCTTTCTCTCTATCCCAGGCGTTGGCTGGTTGTGTGTGTGTTTAATTACCGATTTGTACTGTCCGGGGAAGGAGTTTTACATTCGTGGGGCCCCATCTCTTGAACGTACCCTACTATCGCACAACAGCTTTAATTCATGTATGCTGTCTTCCTTGACCACGTCCTCAGTCATTCTAGTCCATTCATCTACCACTTTTGAATTATTTTCTTTTACAAGTTTCTTGCCTAATTTCGTGTTGTGTCCACTAGTTGCTCTCTCTCTCTCTCTCTCTCTCTCTCTCTCTCTCTCTCTCTCTCTCTCTCTCTCTCTCTCTCTCTCTACATCTCTCGAAAAATTCTGTTCACTTTCGACATCTTGGATCTGTTTTGAAAACCTAGAGGTTGTAATTAGGTCACCAACTCACTCTTCTCTCTTCCAAGGTGGACAGATTTAAAGCCTTTGGCCTTTCCCTGTAACTTACTTGTCTTAATTATGGTACAAAGCCACTGGCCCTCTCCAGTAATTTAGCTGTCATAACTCTGGTAACATTGTTGTTGCCCTTCTTTGCACTTTTTCTGTTAGCTCTATGTGCTTCTTTAGGTGCGGTGACCAAGCTTATGAAGCATATTGTAGTTTTGGCCTTATGTAGGGTTGATCAGTTTGCTAAATATTTCCTTATCCATATATACCTGACAGCTATTCTGGCATTTACCAAAAGACATTATTAGTCCTTTGCTATGCTCCTAATGTGGGACTGTGGCGACAGGTTGGGGACGATGTTGATCTCCAAGTCCTTTTCACACTCAAAATCCTGAAGCTTTATTTCCTGCAAGACAATGATCATAGTGAGACCTTTTGTTCTGCCCCTTCCTCATTACTGTACATTTGCTAAAGTTGAATTTCATCAGACCAAATTTGGAATCTGTTTCGGCCCCCATGGAAGTTGATGCAGTCCTCCTGGCTTTTCAATCCCCTCGTGACTTTTACGTCTTCTGCAAACATGTCCAGTGAGGAACAAGTCATTCACTGAGATCAAGGAAAGGAACGTCCCAAAACAGAAACCTGGGGCACTCCACTGGTGACCTAGACCAACTTGGAGAAGCCTCTTTTGACGTGAGTCTCTTGTTCACTTCCACTGATATAATCTTTTGTTCATTGGAGGAGTCTGTCCCCTCATTACTGTTTAGTATACCAGCCTCTGTGTGTGTGTGTGTGTGTGTGTGTGTGTGTGTGTGTGTGTGTGTGTGTGTGTGTGTGAAGACGTGGTATATGCAGCGTCTGTTACGAAGGTACAATACGAGTGCAAAGATCACCCTCCCCCCCTCACACACACACACACACACACACACACACACACCCTTCGTTGCGTACTCACAAGGTTAAGAATATGGTATATAATGGGACGGGGACCGCGAGTGTAAAGCCCTTTCTCTGTAACACACACACACACACACACACACACACACACACACACACACACGAGTGCAAAATTCCCTGTACAGTACAAATAGGTTAGTACAATAGGTGATTTTCACACTCGCGTAATGTTAAGAAATGGTTTATATATACAAAGTTAAGAGGCGGGCAACACACAAGTAGTTATAACATATAGTAATCAAAGCTTTATTTATACACTTAAGGGAAACAAAAGATGTTATTTAGCAATGAGAAACAGTAACAGAGAGACTTGGTCGACTTGATTTCTAAACAGGTCTTATGGAGGTAAGCAGTGAGGAGGCCACATTATCGTGTTACAACATCAACAGCAGCAGTCGTTTAAAAAATTCGCTAAGCTGGAAGATTCGCCAGGGTGAAGCCTAGCTAGGTTAGCTGTAAGCAGCCATTTAAAAAAGATCGCCTCGCCAAAAAAAAATTCGCCAGGGCGAAGCCTAGCAAGCTTAGGTAGCAGCAATCGATTAAAAACAAAATCGATAAGGCGAAAGATTCATTAGGGCGAAGCCTAGCTAGGTTAGCTATAAGCAGTCGTTTAAAAAAAAGATCGCCTCGCTAAAAAAGAATTCGCCAGGGCGAAGCCTAGCAAGCTTAGGTAGCAGCAATCGTTTAAAAAAAGAAAAAAATCAATAAGGCGAAAGATTCGTTAGGGCGAAGCCTAGCTAGGTTAGCTGTAAGCAGTCGTTTAAAAAACATCGCCTCGCCAAAAAAAATCGCCAGGGCGAAGCCTAGCAAGCTTAGGTAGCAGCAATCGTTTAAAAACAAAATCAATAAGGCGAAAGATTCGTTAGGGCGAAACCTATCGTATATTCGTAAGGCTGGGCCCATCTCTGTTCTCCCTTCACCAGCAGCAATGACCATAATATATCTGTAGGCGGATCAACTCAGCAGTTCTAATATATCAGGAAATTCAGTTATAGTGAAAGACACAAATCATACTGGTGTGTACGTGACAGCTGTCAGAACTGCAGGTGTGGTTGTTGACAAATATGCTGTACATTAGCGTCACTTGTACACTTACGAAATATAGATTTCGCAGTATATTAGAACAGTCGCCATTTCTTAGTGATTGGAGATAAGATAAATCATTGACAAAATTCACTGTTTTCGGGACACCGGTGATGAGTGTTGGCAGTTGGGGCTATGACGACATTCACTGTCTTCGAGACACCGGTGATGAGTGTTGGCAGTTGGGGCTATGACAACATTCACTGTCTTCGGGACACCGGTGATGAGTGTTGGCAGTTGGGGCTATGACGACATTCACTGTCTTCGGGACACCGGTGATGAGTGTTAGCAGTTGAGGCCGATGACAACATTCACTGTCTTCGGGAAACTGGTGATGAATGTTAGCAGTTGAGGCCTATGACAACATTCACTGTCTTTGGGACACCGGTGATGAGGGTTGGCAGTTGGGGCCTGACAACATTCACTGTCTTGGGGACACCGAGACACCGGTGATGAGTGTTGGCAGTTGGGGCTATGACAACATCCACTGTTTTTGGGACACCGGTGATGAGTGTTGGCAGTTGGGGCTATGACAACATTCACTGTCTTCGAGACACCGGTGATGAGCGTTGGCAGTTGAGGCCTAACCTAGCACCAAACTCCTCCTCCCTCGCATCTCGCGCAGCTCCGGATTTTTCTGGATATATCGTGGTTGGTTGGCATCCTGTGAGATAACCACGGTTTAACGCACACATTACTTCTTTGCAACAAGACATGTGACTCGCGAAATTGCACATTTTTGTGGGATCCCGGGACGGACGGGCTGGCGGGCGGGTAGGCGGTCGGTCGGCTGCCTAAGGCAAGGTACGGTTAAGCTGTGGATAATAATACCAGGAAGAAATTCTGCCGTTGGAGTGAGAAAATAATTGATTGAATTGTTCCTTCCGACGAACGGTAGGAATAAAGGCCTATGTGCATGTCTTATGACAGCAGGTTGACGTCAGGCTAAATTCGAAGGAATACGTAAGAAACTTCCTTTTTTCATATTTCGCTTTTGTCATTGTTTTTAGCACCAGATTATTTACAGTAACTAGGAAGCAAGACTTTGAGATTCGTTTCTCTGGTCAGACTGACACGCTTAATGTAAATCGTAAATCTTGGAACTTGACAGAATAATTTTATTTATAATGCGTCACTGGAGGAAGCGGGTCGGACACGAGCCGGCCAACACAGCAGTGCTAAGCGATGTGGCGCCCGTTATCGTGACTACACCAATGAGATTCGCCAGACTGACGTTAATATACGATTTGTTGAAGCTTAAATATATATATATATATATATATATATATATATATATATATATATATATATATATATATATATATATATTATCCCTAGGGATAGGGGAGAAAGAATACTTCCCACGTATTCCCTGCGTGTCGTAGAAGGCGACTAAAAGGGGAGGGAGCGGGGGGCTGGAAATCCTCCCCTCTCGTTTTTTTTTTTTTTAATTTTCCAAAAGAAGGAACAGAGAAGTTAGATTTATTGCTGCATATATGTATGAAAAAATATTCATATATTTTAGATTTAGATTTATGTTTTACACTTACTGGAAACGAGTTGACTTCAGCTTGACTTCACTGAGGTTTGGGAGGGCTTAACCAGCATGATATTAGCTTAGGAACGACCCTTGAAAGGTCAGGTTAAAGTCTAGGGTGTCTTTTGCCCTAAGGGTAGTAGTACCGTCATTCTCAAAGGGCGTATCGTTGTTCTGAAGGGTCGCAGCATCGGGACTCGAAGAGACTGAATCACAAAATCTTTATATGGACAGTGTGTGTCCATGTATGTGGTGACAAAAATGCTATATCGTCGTCAGATTTCGGACAAAATGCTATATCGTCGTCAGTTTTTGGACAAAATGCTACATCGTCAGTTTTTGGACAAAATGCTATATCGTCGTCAGTTTTTGGACAAAATGCTATATCGTCGTCAGTTTTTGGACAAAATGCTACGTCGTCGTCAGTTTTTGGACAAAATGCTACATCGTCAGTTTTTGGACAAAATGCTACATCGTCAGTGTTGACAAAACGCTGTGTCTTCAGTCTTAACAACTAGGAAAAAGAGGTGCAGTTTCTTCGCTGTTGGCGAAGTGTTAAAGTTTCGCCACTCCTGACGAAGTACACTGTTTCGTTTGCGAAGTGAGCTCCAAATTATTTCACAGACCTTATTGAGAGATAGATAGACAGATAGTTAGATAGATATAGATAGATAGATATAGATAGATAGATATAGATAGACAGATAGATAGAGAGAGAGAGAGAGAGAGAGAGAGAGAGAGAGAGAGAGAGAGAGAGAGAGAGAGAGAGAGAGAGAGAGAGATGAGATTCGTTACCGTTGACAAAGTGATCTTTCCCCCCTCATTCCGTCAGCGTTGATCGAGAAACACTCTCGTTCCATCGAGTGGGCAATACAGTATTGAAATTAGTTACGGTAATAGGTGTCGTGTGCTCTTGACACGCTACTGAAATCTGTCACGATAGTGCCCGATGCTGCTGACACATTTCTGGGGAAATTAATACGCGTTAATGGAATCATGGTGGCTCTTTTTTTTTTTTTTTTCTATCAAAGCGGGCGAACGAACGCTCCCTCGAAGCCCAGAACCTCGTCACGAGTGTATGAAGAAGCCATCATCAGAGTCCGACGTGTCTATTTAGATGAAGATTAAGCGCTCTGTGGCATGAAGAGTTCTTGTTCTTAAAGGAGGAGAGGCACTTCCCTTCCGCTTGCCCTCAGCCAAACAATATTTATTGTTGTTATTATTATTATTATCATCATTATTATTATTATTGTTATTATTATTATTGTTTATACATGTTTGCCATTTGCCGCGTTAGCTAGGTATAGCGTTAAGAACAGAGGACTGAGCTTTAGAGGGAATATCCTTACTTGGCCTCCCTCTCTGTTCCTTCTTTTGGAAAATTAAATACGGTAGGGGAGGATTTCCAGCCCCCCCGCTCCCTTTCCTTTTAGTCGCCTTTACGACATGCAGGAAACACGTGGGAAGTATTCTCTCTCCCCTATCCCCAGGGATATTATTTATTATTATTATTATTATTATTATTATTATTATTATTATTATTATTATTATTATTATTATCACATTATTATTATTGTTTATCATTATTATTATTACTATTATTATTATTATTATTATTATTATTATTATTATTAGTATTATTATTATTATCACATTATTATCATTGTTTATTATTATTATTATTATTATTATTATTATTATTATTATTATTATTATTATTATTATCACATTATTATTATTATTATTATTATTATTATTTATTATTATTATTATTATCATCATCAACGGGTCTTGATCGATGTTGAAATTACTGTCGCTTTCATCTCGTCCGTTGCACAGTTTTATTTCCTTAATGATCGAATGATTCTTTGTGGATCGGTTGAAATAGACTCTTTACAGGATTTGCCGACCATAAATCAACCGTGTAATAACCTGTCAGCAACAGCGGGACCCGATGATAGGGGGTTGCATGTTGCCAAATGCGAACATTCCCGAC